>NC_088405.1:95008846-95013846 GCF_034236695.1 Oncorhynchus nerka | reverse complement strand
GCCATTTTAGGTGAGAGTGTATTAGAGAGAGGGGTGTTTCCCATTCTCAGATACCCAAAGTGAGATTGTTTCTAAGCATCGCTTGGAGAAATCAGAGATATTCAGGAGGCTCTCCCTCAACGCTCAACATCATAGCAAATATGTTTCTAATCTATTTTTGACGATAATCTATTCTGACAGCCCAATACAACACCATCTCCATGCCTCCTCTACTTTACAGGGCATTCAGAAAGTTTTCAGACCCCTTAATTTTCCCCCCACATTTTGTTACATTACAGCCTTATTCTAAAATGGATTAAATTGTTTTTCCCTCACCTGAAATCTCCACACAATAACCCATAACGACAAAGCGAAACCAGGTTTTTAGAAATGTTTGCGGATTTATAAAAATATAACTGAAATGAGACATTTACATAAGTTTTCAGACCCTTTACTCAGTACTTTGTTAGCGATTAAAGTCGCGAGTCTTTTTGGGTATGACGCTACAAGCTTGGCACATCTGAATTTGGGTATTTTGTCTTCTCAGAAAATCGTCTCAAGCTCTGTCAGGTTGGATGGGGAATGTTGCTGCACAGCCATTTTAAGGTCTCTACCAGAGATGTTCGATGGGGTTCAAGTCCGGGCTCTGGCTGGGCCACTCAAGGACATTCAGAGACTCCCTCCCTCCCTACGGTCCTCCCTCTCTCCCTACGGGTCTCCCTCTCTCTCTCCCTACTGTCCTCCCTCTCTCCCTACTGTCCTCCCTCTCTCTCTCCCTACTGTCCTCTCTCTCTCCCTACTGTCCTCCCTCTCTCTCTCCCTACTGTCCTCCCTCTCTCTCTCCCTACTGTCCTCCCTCTCTCTCTACTGTCCTCCCTCATTCTCTCCCTACTGTCCTCCCTCATTCTCTCCCTACTGTCCTCTCTCTCCCTCCCTCCCTACTGTCCTCTCTCTCCCTCCCTCCCTACTGTCCTCTCTCTCCCTCCCTCCCCTACTGTCCTCTCTCTCCCTCCCTCCCTCCCCCCTACTGTCCTCTCTCTCCCTCCCTCCCTCCCTCCTCCCCTCCTCTCTCCCCCTCCCTCCCTACTGTCCTCTCCTCCCTCCCTACTGTCCTCCTCCCTCCCTCCCTACTGTCCTCTCCCTTACAGTCCTCCTGCCCCCTACTGTCCTCCCTCCCTCCCCCCTACTGTCCTCTCTCCTCCCTCCCTACTGTCCTCCTCCCCTCCCCCTCCCTCCCCTCCTTCCTACTGTCCTCCCTCATCCTCCCCTCCCTCCCTACCTACTGTCCTCCCCCTCCCTCCCTCCCTACCTACTCTCCTCCCTCCTTCCCTCCCTCCTTCCCTCCCTACTGTCCTCCCTCCTTCCCTCCCTACTGTCCTCCCTCATTCTCTCCCTACTGTCCTCCCTCATTCTCTCCCTACTGTCCTCCCTCATTCCCTCCCTACTGTCCTCCCTCATTCTCTCCCTTACTGTCCTCCCTCATTCTCTCCCTACTGTCCTCTCTCTCCCTCCCTCCCTACTGTCCTCTCTCCCCTCCCTCCCTACTGTCCTCTCTCCCCTCCCTTCCTACTGTCCTCTCTCCCTCCCCCCTACTGTCCTCTCTCCCTCCCTCCCTACCTACTGTCCTCTCTCCCTCCCTCCCCTCCCTACCTACTGTCCTCTCTCCCTCCCTCCCTCCTACCTACTGTCCTCTCTCCCTCCCTCCCTACCTACTGTCCTCCCTCCTTCCCTCCCTACTGTCCTCCCTCCTTCCCTCCCTACTGTCCTCCCTCCTTCCCTCCCTACTGTCCTCCCTCCTTCCCTCCCTACTGTCCTCCCTCATTCCCTCCCTACTGTCCTCCCTCATTCTCTCCCTACTGTCCTCCCTCATTCTCTCCCTACTGTCCTCCCTCATTCTCTCCCTACTGTCCTCTCTCTCCCTACTGTCCTCTCTCTCCCTACTGTCCTCTCTCTCCCTCCCTCCCTACTGTCCTCTCTCTCCCTCCCTCCCTACTGTCCTCTCTCCCTCCCTCCCTACTGTCCTCTCTCTCCCTACTGTCCTCTCTCTCCCTACTGTCCTCTCTCTCCCCCTACTGTCCTCTCTCCCTCCCCCTACTGTCCTCTCTCCCTCCCCCTACTGTCCTCTCTCCCTCCCTCCCCCTACTGTCCTCTCTCCCTCCCTCCCCCCCTACTGTCCTCTCTCCCTCCCTACTGTCCTCTCTCCCTCCCTCCTCCCTACTGTCCTCTCTCCCTCCCTCCCTACCTACTGTCCTCTCTCCCTACTGCCCTCCCTACTGTCCTCCCTCCTTCCCTCCCTACTGTCCTCCCTCCTTCCCTCCCTACTGTCCTCCCTCCTTCCCTCCCTACTGTCCTCCCTCATTCTCTCCCTACTGTCCTCCCTCATTCTCTCCCTACTGTCCTCCCTCATTCTCTCCCTACTGTCCTCCCTCATTCTCTCCCTACTGTCCTCCCTCATTCTCTCCCTACTGTCCTCCCTCATTCTCTCCCCACTGTCCTCATTCTCTCCCTCTCTCCTCCCTCCTTCCCTCCCTCCCTCCTCCTCCTTCCCTCCCTCCCTCCCTCCTTCCCTCTCTCCTCCCTCCTTCCCTCCCTCCCTCTCTCCTTCCCTCCCTCCCTCTCTCCTCCCCTCCCTCCCTCCCTCCCACAGAGCTGTCACACAGATGATCAAGAGCGAAGTAATGACAGAGAGAGAAGAAGGTTTAAACACCGACTGGCACAGAAAATGCTGTTTGAAATGCTGAGTCACTCTCCCCATCCAGTCTGTTCCGCTAGTCTGGGACCGTTTGACAGCACAGACAGACGTGCCTGCTTAGGAGACTGTGGGCTGGCTAATGAAGGGGGTGGTGCTGTGTGTCGTACATGATGAGGCAGCAGTTTGATCATAACTCCTCCTGCTCCGCGTTGAGACTGGGGGGGCCATGTGTCTGTGTGTGTGTGTGTGTCAATGTGTGTGTGTGTGTGTGTGTCAATGTGTGTGTGTCAGTGTGTGTGTGTGTGTGTCGTACTTGTATTTGAGGTTGATGTCAGACATTCTCCAGGCGTTCTGCATGTCAAATCCCATCCTCTTAACCTCCATCTGCAGCCTCTGACGAACATGGTCACCTACACAGAGAGAAAGAGGACATGGTCACCTACACAGAGAGAGAAAGAGGACATGGTCACCTACACAGAGAGAGAAAGAGGACATGGTCACCTACACAAAGAGAGAAAGAGGACATGGTCACCTACACAGAGAGAGAAAGAGGACATGGTCACCTACACAGAGAGAGAAAGAGAACATGGTCACCTACACAGAGAGAGAAAGAGAACATGGTCACCTACACAGAGAGAGAAAGAGGACATGGTCACCTACACAGAGAGAGAAAGAGGACATGGTCACCTACACAGAGAGAGAAAGAGGACATGGTCACCTACACAGAGAGAGAAAGAGGACATGGTCACCTGTCACTGAGGGAAAGGGATGATGTGATATGAACACAAAGGGAACCAGAACCCTCAGTTCATTCATTCTTAAGCACAAAAATCGGTATATTCTCTGTGCTTTACTGTGTGTATCCGCAGGCACACACACACACACACACACACACACACACACACACACACACACACACACGCACGCACACACACGCACACACTTGTCTGTAAATATCTGTTTGTCTGTTGGGAGTGAAGTGATGAAGGCTATAAACAATTCAGTTCTCTGAGCCGTAAACTCAGAGACAGACAGACAGACCGAGACAGACAGAGACAGCCAGACAGAGACAGCCAGACAGTCTGTGCGTGACTCTGACCTGGTCTACAGAGGTGTAGATGCTGGTCCTAGTCATCAGACAGACAGACCGAGACAGACAGACAGACAGACAGTCTGTGCGTGACTCTGACCTGGTCTACAGAGGTGTAGATGCTGGTCCTCGTCATTAGACAGACAGACAGACAGACAGACCGAGACAGACAGACAGAGACAGCCAGACAGACAGTCTGTGCGTGACTCTGACCTGGTCTACAGAGGTGTAGATGCTGGTCCTCGTCATCAGACAGACAGACCGAGACAGACAGACAGACAGTCTGTGCGTGACTCTGACCTGGTCTACAGAGGTGTAGATGCTGGTCCTCGTCATCAGACAGACAGACAGACAGACAGACCGAGACAGACTGACAGAGACAGCCAGACAGTCTGTGCGTGACTCTGACCTGGTCTACAGAGGTGTAGATGCTGGTCCTCGTCATCAGTGCTGGTCCCCAGACACCAGGCGTGGTAGGCCAGGGCGAACAGATCCTCCAGCCTGCCAGGGTGGGCTATGGCCCGGTTCAGACGTCTCAGCCACTCCTGGCACTGCTTGAACGTGGAGAAGTGGCATCTGAGGAGATAACAGAACAACAACAAAAAGGACAGGAAGTCAGAGGATGGTCAGGACCTTTAAAAGCATTATCACGGTTTCACCACATTATCGACCATCGCGTGGAGCGGAAGACAGAAGTCTCCAGGAAAAAGAAAGCCAGAAGGGGTTTGGTTAATTATTAATAACTCATGGTGTGATTGTGACAACGTACTGGAAGTCCTTTTTTCCTTTTGTTCTCCCGCTCTGAAATACCTCACCATCAAAATGGCGACCGCATTACCTCCCGAGAGAATTTTCTTCAGTCATCATCACTGCCGAGTATATCTCCTCCCCCGTCCCCCGGAGCTAAAAACACCAGCATTACTGCCCTGTTGGAGCTAGAAACACCAGCATTACTGCCCTGTTGGAGCTAGAAACACCAGCATTACTGCCCTGTTGGAGCTAGAAACACCAGCATTACTGCCCTGCTGAAGCTAGAAACACCAGCATTACTGCCCTGCTGAAGCTAGAAACACCAGCATTACTGCCCTGTTGGAGCTAGAAACACCAGCATTACTGCCCTGCTGAAGCTAGAAACACCAGCATTACTGCCCTGCTGAAGCTAGAAACACCAGCATTACTGCCCTGTTGGAGCTAGAAACACCAGCATTACTGCCCTGTTGGAGCTAGAAACACCAGCAT
>NC_088405.1:94906346-95003846 GCF_034236695.1 Oncorhynchus nerka | reverse complement strand
ATCAAGACAGTGAGCTAAAGATGGAAGATAATAAACTGAAGCAGAGAAAGAAAAAAAAAATCACAAGGTAGAACCACAACCAAGAGAAGGAGAAAAGAGGAGAGAAGAGGAGAGAAGAGAAGAGAAGGAGAAAAGAGGAGAGAAGGAGAGAAGAGAAGAAAAGGAGAGAAGAGAAGAAAAGGAGAGAAGAGAAGAAAAGGAGAGAAGAGAAGAAAAGGAGAGAAGAGAAGAAAAGGAGAGAAGAGAAGAGAAGGAGAGAAGAGAAGAGGAGAGAAGAGAAGAAAAGGAGAGAAGAGAAGAAAAGGAGAGAAGAGAAGAAAAGGAGAGAAGAGAAGAAAAGGAGAGAAGAGAAGAGAAGGAGAGGAGAGAAGAGAAGAGGAGAGAAGAGAGAAGAAAAGGAGAGAAGGAGAGAAGAGAGAAGAGAAGGAGAGAAGAGAAGAAAAGGAGAGGAGAGAAGAGAGAAGAAAAGGAGAGAAGAGAGAAGAGAAGGAGAGAAGGAGAGAAGAGAATAGGAGAGAATGGAAATAACCTCAATGGGCTCAAAGGGTGAGAACAGAGCGATTAGAAGGAGGTGGCTTAGGGGAGCGAGCTGGTTGGCTAACGGTTACTAACGGTTACTACAGTTCATCTGTGCCTCTGACTAGGTTCAGTGCAGGACCCTGCTTGCACTGTCAAAAGCCAATCCTTCATGTCTCTTCTTTGAAATGTTGCTTAATCCTGGCTATAGACAGAGAAAACATCAGCAGAATGCCAATCCTACTGTACGGCGTGCCACTTTTCAGAAATGTTACTTAACGTTTACTACTAGAAATGTTGCTAAACCCTACATATTACCCAGAATACTTTTCAACAAACAGAGCAAACAGACAGTAAAAAGGGGAGAAAAAACCCCAGGGAATTCAACATTTTGATATGAAGGCAGCATAAACTCTGACAGTGCAGACCTATGTGAGTCCTGCTACAAGGCCTCTGCAAGCTGACTGGAGTTGGGGAGAGAGAGGAGAGGGAGGAGGAATCGCTCTGCCAGGTCACTGAATGAAAACAACTAGCCTGTTTGTATTACAGCAGGGGCTGATGTCAGTAGGAGGGGACGTGTGTGTGTGTGTGTGTGTGTGTGTGTGTGTGTGTGTCTATGCAAGTAAGGAATCATTGGCACCGGCTCCCTAAAACCCCAGAGGCCACGTCAAAACAGTCCTGGCTGGTGAGATCAGAGACACTGCTCAATGCATCGCTCTCTGTGGTGACCAGCGCACTGCCAAGCACAAGGGGCTGAGGAGGGGGACCAAGCACCAGGGGGTGAGGAGGGGGACCAAGCACCAGGGGTGAGGACTCCTCACCAGGGAGTGAGGAGGGGGACCAAGCACCAGGGGGTGAGGAGGGGGACCAAGCACCAGGGGGTGAGGAGGGGGACCAAGCACCAGGGGGTGAGGAGGGGGACCAAGCACCAGGGGGTGAGGAGGGGGACCAAGCACCAGGGGGTGAGGAGGGGGACCAAGCACCAGGGGGTGAGGAGGAGGACCAAGCACCAGGGGGTGAGGAGGAGGACCAAGCACCAGGGGGTGAGGAGGAGGACCAAGCACCAGGGGGTGAGGAGGGGGACCAAGCACCAGGGGATGAGGAGGAGGACCAAGCACCAGGGGATGAGGAGGAGGACCAAGCACCAGGGGGATGAGGAGGAGGACCAAGCACCAGGGGGATGAGGAGGAGGACCAAGCACCAGGGGGTGAGAGGAGGACCAAGCACCAGGGGATGAGGAGGAGGACCAAGCACCAGGGGATGAGGAGGAGGACCAAGCACCAGGGGAGGAGGCTAGAGGAGGACCAAGCACCAGGGGGTGAGGAGGAGGACCAAGCACCAGGGGGTGAGGAGGGGGACCAAGCACCAGGGGGTGAGGACGGGGACCAAGCACCAGGGGGTGAGGAGGCTAGAGGAGGACCAAGCACCAGGGGTGAGGAGGCTAGAGGAGGACCAAGCACCAGGGGGTGAGGAGGCGGACCAAGCACCAGGGGGTGAGGAGGAGAACCAAGCACCAGGGGGTGAGGAGGCTAGAGGAGGACCAAGCACCAGGGGGTGAGAGGAGGACCAAGCACCAGGGGGTGAGGAGGCTAGAGGAGGACCAAGCACCAGGGGGATGAGGAGGAGGAGGACCAAGCACCAGGGGGTGAGGAGGCGGACCAAGCACCAGGGGGTGAGGAGGGGACCAAGCACCAGGGGTGAGGAGGAGGACCAAGCACCAGGGGGTGAGGAGGAGGACCAAGCACCAGGGGGTGAGGAGGAGGACCAAGCACCAGGGGTGAGGAGGAGGACCAAGCACCAGGGGGTGAGAGGAGGACCAAGCACCAGGGGTGAGGAGGCTAGAGGAGGACCAAGCACCAGGGGTGAGGAGGCTAGAGGAGGACCAAGCACCAGGGGTGAGGAGGGGGACCAAACACCAGGGGGTGAGGAGGGGGACCAAGCACCAGGGGGTGAGGAGGGGACCAAGCACCAGGGGTGAGGAGGGGGACCAAGCACCAGGGGGTGAGGAGGGTGACCAAGCACCAGGGAGTGAGGAGGGGGACCAAGCACCAGGGGGTGAGGAGGGGGACCAAGCACCAGGGGGTGAGGAGGGGGACCAAGCACCAGGGGGTGAGGAGGCTAGAGGAGGACCAAGCACCAGGGGATGAGGAGGCTAGAGGAGGTAAAGCACCAGGGGATGAGGAGGCTAGAGGAGGACCAAGCACCAGGGGATGAGGAGGCTAGAGGAGGACCAAGCACCAGGGGGTGAGGAGGCTAGAGGAGGACCAAGCACCAGGGGGTGAGGAGGCTAGGGGGGGCCATTAGGAAGCAGGCTGCGTGTGCATCATGTCTTACATTGATGACGGAGTCCTTGAACTTGATGTGGAGCCTGTAGTTAGAGATGGCGATGACGGCGTCGTCGGCTCGGCCCAGGTACTCCACCCCTTCCCCCTGAAGAGCTGGGAACGGCACCTGGAGGGGACGCAAACGTCATTACAAAAGGTTAAGACTACAACAACGCAACGTTAAAAAGACAACACCAGATCAACGTTGTGATAAGGACAAACAGGAGAAAAAAAATACAAAAATACAAAATTAAAAAATAAATAAAATCAGGAAACAAAAACGCCAACACAACATTAAAACACTGCAGTGTCCTCTGTCTGTCCTCGTCTCCGTCTGTCTGTCCTCTCTCCTAGTGTCCTCTCTCCTAGTGTACTCTCTCCTAGTGTCCTCTCTCCTAGTGTCCTCTCTCCTAGTGTCCTCTCTCCTAGTGTCCTCTCTCCTAGTGTCCTCTCTCCTAGTGTCCTCTCTCCTAGTGTCCTAGTGTCCTCTCTCCTAGTGTCCTCTCTCCTAGTGTCCTCTCTCCTAGTGTCCTCTCTCCTAGTGTCCTCTCTCCTAGTGTACTCTCTCCTAGTGTACTCTCTCCTAGTGTACTCTCTCCTAGTGTCCTCTCTCCTAGTGTCCTCTCTCCTAGTGTCCTCTCTCCTAGTGTACTCTGTCAGGGGTGAACAGCCACACACACATCAAACCAGAACAAAATAAAATAGAGACCAGTGGACAACCGATCTCTTACAGAAACACACTCGTCTCCAACAGGAATCAAGCAACATTAAAATACAGTACAATGACACGCCCAGTGTGTTTCCAGGGCTGTTTCTGGAGGACCTGTTATGATCTAAGATGGATTTAGTCTTCTGAAGAGAGACCACAAACTGCGCTGCTTAGCTATATACACTTACAGCTATATACACTTACATATACAACCTTACAGCTTGACTGGACAATGGTTACCATGGAGCTCTGCTTTGGTTAAAAACAGCATAGAAATAGAATGACTAGATTATATTTCTAATGGTAAAGAGGACCACATGGATAAGAGAGGGGAGAGAGTGTGAGAGGGGAGAGTGAGAGGGGAGAGAGAGAGTGAGGGGAGAGAGAGCGAGCGAGGGAGGAGGGAGAGAGAGCGAGAGAGCGAGAGAACGAGAGAGATCCCTAGGGATGTAATACCCCACTACAAACAGAAAGCCTCTACCCAGTGGCCAGACACTACGCCGCTCCCTGGCTGGCGTACCCTTCCAGAACTGTGCACTAGGAGGTTGGAACATGGGGACAGTTGGTGGAAAATAAAAAGAGTGCTTGCGGCAGTCCCAATTAGCACATAGCCGTACTAGCATAAAACGACCTCTGTGAGAGAGGATAGCACGCGGGGTTGGTCTTTGAGCCTGACTGAGCAGGCCGACAGGCTAAACAGGATAGCAGGGAAGTTGAAGGGTGTGTGTCTGTCTGTCTGTCTGTCTGTGTGTGTGTGTGTGTGTGTCTGTGTGTCTGTGTGATGGCTCTCAAACCTTCTATTAACATTCCAGCTATGTGGCCATTGTATTAGTCCCCTAGACCCAGCCCTCAGCCCAGATTCCCCAGAGATTCATCCTAAACCGTAACCTATTCCCCCATTAAGGGCTCTGGTCAAAAGTAGTGCACTATTTAGGGAATATGGTGCGAATCGAGACTCGAGGGAGGGACCAGAACCACGCATTAAGATAATTGGTTACCGTCACGATATAATAGAACACATTCTTCATTTCCTTCAGAAGCAGCCATTTAGCTGCTTATAAACCCAACCAGGTGGAGAGGGATCGGGGGGGGGGGGACTGAACAAGGGAAGTGGAGAGGGATCGGGGGGGACTGGGGGGGACTGACTGAACAAGGGAAGTGGAGAGGGATCGGGGTGGGGGGGACTGAACAAGGGAAGTGGAGAGGGATCGGGGTGGGGGACTGAACAAGGGAAGTGGAGAGGGATCGGGGGTGGGGGGGGACTGAACAAGGGAAGTGGACTGTGCCCAAACTCCAAATTGATGGCTCACGTCGTCTAAAAACAGGATTTCCCCAGACCCTGTTTTAATGGGTTCTTTACCACCCTGTTTCAGCTCTACATTCAAATATCCAACTCATCATCAAAAAAACATGGATTATTCGTTTCAGCTGTGTAGTGCTAGGTCAAAAAACTACCCTAGTGTTGGTGGGGGGACAGAGTTAGAGAAACCCTGTTCTAAAACAGGAAACCCATTAAGAACGTCTTACTTCCCCCAAAAAAAAATATTAGCTTGAACTCTTCCCTCAAGTCAACATTTAGTCATTTTACTGAGAATGATTTAATAGTGACGGTGACAAATTATGCCTCTGTTCGTGTTTTTATTAAAGTGGAGAGAGGCGTCAGCTGAGGAACATCTGTGAGGTGTGAGGGAGGTTTTACAGAGTGACGTCTAAATGACATCACGGGTAGAGGTCACATCTTAGAGGTCACATCTTAGAGGTCACATCTTCCTCCGGCTGGAACAAAGCTCTGGTCTTGTTCGCCGGTGTCACTATTAGGTCTGGAAAGCAAAGTGGGAGACGCTTTATTACTGTGTGTGTTTCAGTGTGTGCTTCAGTGTGTGTGTGTGTGTGTGTTTCAGTGTGTGTGTGTGTGTGTGTTTCAGTGTGTGTGTGTGTGTGTGTGTGTGTGTGTGTCAGTGTGTGTGTTTCAGTGTGTGTGTGTGTGTGTGTGTTTCAGTGTGTGTGTGTGTGTGTGTGTGTGTTTTCAGTGTGTGTGTGTCAGTGTGTGTGTGTGTGTGTCAGTGTGTGTGTGTGTGTGTGTCAGTGTGTGTGTGTGTGAGTGTGTGTGTGTGTGTGAATTGAAGAACATCTCTAACCAATACTTATATATATATATATATATATATATACTTATAAGTATTTGTGACGCCGTGCGCCGGGACCTTCTTGACGAGGGAAACGTGGTTTATTGTTGTTATGCTGTGAGAATTCATTAGAAGAGAGAGAGACTCTACAACACCTCAATTATAATGATTCTATTTTACACACACGCATCAAAACACTGTTAATGTTGTTGCCTAGAGACACACAATACCGCATTGCCTCATTACAGCCAGAATGTGCCGAGTCAATCCTACTTTTATTTAGAGTTTGAAAATACACAGCACGCAGGGGAGATGTCTGAAGAGCAGGTACACTTGAGACAACATCATTAGCCAACGCAGGGCTGGGAAAGCTGTAGCCTAAGAGTGTACAGTACAGAAACCGACTGAGCAGCAGGAGCACGTGACTGGGCCTGGGGACAAGATAAATACTACGTGTGTCTGCACTGGAGAAGAGAAAGAAAAAAAACACTGTTATTTCATAATCTATTTATTCGGATTCTCACAAGCTCCCGTTCTCTCTGATGAAATGAATGATCGGAGAAATGGGTCACAGGAAGGAGAGATGATGTCACCCCCCTCCCCATTTATTTTTGCAGGCTTCGGATTGAATAGAGGCCGTGATGGCGTTAAAAGCCCCAGTGGAATCAAAAACGTGATATTACTGTGTATTATGTATTTTATATACAGTGTTACTGTGTATTATATACAGTGTTACTGTGTATTATGTATTTTATATACAGTGTTACTGTGTATTATGTATTTTATATACAGTGTTACTGTGTATCATGTATTTTATATACAGTGTTACTGTGTATCATGTATTTTATATACAGTGTTACTGTGTATCATTTATTTTATATACAGTGCGTTCAGATCGTACTTTTTCCACATTTTTTTTACGTTACATTTTTAGTCTAAAAAGGATTACATCGTCCGCCCCCCGCCCCCCCTCGTCAATCTACACAGACTGCATAATGACAAATGTAAAAAAAAAAAAGTTTTTAATTTTTAGCTATTTTTTTTATTTAATCACATAGGTATTCAGACCCTTTTCCTTTTCTTTGTTGAATCACCTTCGGTAGGAATTACAGCCTTGAGTCTTCTTGAATATGACGCTACAAGCTTGGCACACCTGTATTTGGGGAGTTTCTCAGCAGACCTGCACAGCTGTTTTCAGGTCTGTTTTCAGCTCACTCCAGATATGTTCAATGTGGTTTAAGACTGGGCTCTGGCTGGGTCACTCAAGGAAATTCAGAGACAAGTCACGAAGCCACTCCTACATCGTCTTGGCTGTGTGCTTAGGGTCGTTGTCCTGTTGGAAGGTAAAACCGTTGCCCTGTCTGAGGTCCTGAGCAGGTTTTCATCAAGGATCTCTCTCATTTGCTCCGTTCATCTTTCCCTCAATCCTGACAAACATCCCCACATAATGATGATGCCACCACCACCATGCTTCACTGTAGGGATGGTGACAGGTTTCCCACAGATGTGCCACTTGGCATTCAGGCCAAAAAGTTCAATGTTCGTTTCGTCAGACCAGAGAATCTCGTTTCTCATGATCTGAGAGACTTTAGGTGCCTTTTGGCAAACATCAAGCTGGCTGTCATGTGCCTTTTACTGAGGAGTGGCTTCTGTCTGGCCACTCTACCATAAAGGCCTGATAGGTGGAGTGCTGCATAGATGGTTGTCCTTCTGGAAGGTTCTCCCATCTCCACAGAGCAACTCTGGAGCTCTGTCAGAGTGACCATCGGGTTCTTGGTCATCTCCCTGACCAAGGCCCTTCTCCCCCGAATGCTCAGTTTGGTCGGGCAGCCAGCTCAAGGAAGAGTCTTGGTGGTTTCAAACTTCTTCCATTTAAGAATGATGGAGACCACTGTGTTCTTGGGGACCTTCAATGCTGCAGAATTTTTTTGGTATCCTTCCCCAGATCTGTGCTTCGACACATTTCTGTCTCGGACCTCTACGGACAATTCCTTCGGCCTCATGGCTTGGTTTTTGCTCTGACATGCACTGTCAACTGTGGGGCCTAATATAGACAGGTGTGTTGCCTTTCCAAATCATTTCCAATCAATTGAATTTACCACAGGAGTCCAATCATCATCTCAAGGGTGATCAATGAAAACAAGATGCAACTGAGCTCAATTTTGAGTGTCAGAGCAAACGGTCTGAATAATTATGTAAATAAAATATGTTTGTTTTTAATTTTTAATACATTTGCAAACATTTCTTAAAATCTGGTTTTATTTCGTCATTATGGGATATCATCTGTGGATTGATGAGGATTTTTCATTGAATTAATCCATTTTAGAATAAGGCTGTTACGTAATAAAATGTGGAAAAAGTCAAGGGGTCTGAATACTTTCCAAATGTGACAATACTGTCGCTGAGTCTAGACAGGGGGGGTGTCTAATTAGCTTGCAGTAAGCCCCAGTTAATGGGGCTGTAGAATCGGTTTGCAAATTACAGCCGGCAATCCTACTCCTCTGCCTGTGCCTTTAAAGACATCAGTTGGCAGTGTGGTACTATCATGGGAATGACTGTCTGAAATGGTACAGAGACAAAGAGAGAGGGAAAGAGGGGGGGGGCAAGAGACGAGGAGGACAGAGGGAGTGATAAGCGAGAGAGGGAGCGACTAAACCGATGCCTAAAAAGGAGGGAGGTTGACTTGAATAAAACAAAACGGGTACGAGGATCCTCTTGTGGAACAGCTGTGGGGAGGCAGACACACTTGGAACAGCTGTGGGGAGGCAGACACACTTGGAACAGCTGTGGGGAGGCAGACACACTTGGAACAGCTGTGGGGAGGCAGACACACTTGGAACAGCTGTGGGGAGACAGACACACACTTGGAACAGCTGTGGGGAGGCAGACACACACTTGGAACAGCTGTGGGGAGGCAGACACACACTTGGAACAGCTGTGGGGAGGCAGACACACACTTGGAACAGCTGTGGGGAGACAGACACACACTTGGAACAGCTGTGGGGAGACATACACACACTTGGAACAGCTGTGGGGAGGCAGACACACACTTGGAACAGCTGTGGGGAGGCAGACACACACTTGGAACAGCTGTGGGGAGGCAGACACACTTGGAACAGCTGTGGGGAGACAGACACACTTGGAACAGCTGTGGGGAGACAGACACACTTGGAACAGCTGTGGGGAGACAGACACACTTGGAACAGCTGTGGGGAGACAGACACACTTGGAACAGCTGTGGGGAGACAGACACACTTGGAACAGCTGTGGGGAGACAGACACACACTTGGAACAGCTGTGGGGAGACAGACACACACTTGGAACAGCTGTGGGGAGGCAGACACACACTTGGAACAGCTGTGGGGAGGCAGACACACTTGGAACAGCGCGTGGCAGACACACACTTGGAACAGCGCGTGGCAGACGGACCCAAACGGCTCATAAAAACCACTTCATCAGGAAGTCTATTTGTCACCCTCTCAGTCGGTCTCCCTGTGTCTGCCTATCTACAGGCAATATTGGATGACACACGGTCACACATCCAATTTCTCAACCAATCACAGAGCAGTTAAGACAGCCCCACAGCACCACAGAGCAGTTAAGACAGTCCCACAGAGCAGTTAAGACAGTCCCACAGAGCAGTTAAGACAGTCCCACAGCACCACAGAGCAGTTAAGACAGTCCCACAGCACCACAGAGCAGTTAAGACAGTCCCACAGCACCACGGAGCAGTTAGACAGTCCCACAGAGCAGTTAGACAGTCCCACAGCACCACAGAGCAGTTAAGACAGTCCCACAGAGCAGTTAAGCCAGTCCCACAGCACCACGGAGCAGTTAAGCCAGTCCCACAGCACCACAGAGCAGTTAAGACAGTCCCACAGCACCACAGAACAGTTAGACAGTCCCACAGCACCACAGAACAGTTAGACAGTCCCACAGCACCACAGAACAGTTAGCCAGTCCCACAGCACCACAGAACAGTTAGACAGTCCCACAGCACCACAGAGCAGTTAAGACAGTCCCACAGCACCACAGAACAGTTAGACAGTCCCACAGCACCACAGAGCAGTTAAGACAGTCCCACAGCACCACAGAACAGTTAGACAGTCCCACAGCACCACAGAACAGTTAGACAGTCCCACAGCACCACAGAACAGTTAGACAGTCCCACAGCACCACAGAGCAGTAAAAGTATTAATCCATTCTATAGCTGGACGCTCCTTGTCTATTAGAAGCTACAGTGCATCACTCTGAGTAGATTGCAGCAGGTTGGAAGGGAATGCCATACCCCTAGAGAACATGCATTTTTCATGGGCTACAGCTCCAACAAGAGAGGTTTGTGCTGCCATGCAGGAGCCAATCAAAGACAGGATCAAAGTCAGCAAGACAGGCGAGAGCCCGGAGACTTCCTTTAACCAGACAATAGGCAAAGTCCCAAATTGGCACCCTATTTCCTATGTAGTGCACTAGTTTTGACCAGGGCCCATAGAAAGTAGTGCACTACATTTGGGAATAGGGTACATTGGGATGCAGAGGCCTTTCCAATCCTCTCAGATCTCCACTAGTAACTAGTGGCTAGGGTGAGGGTTGTTTCTGCTCAGGGCCGAGGCGGGGAGGCCTCTAGAAGAAACACTTTTAAAAAAATCACAATTTATTTATCCTATGCGCCAAATACAACCAGTGTAGTAGATTTTACAGCGAAAAGATTGCTTACAAACTTTTCCCAACAATGCAGAATTTAAAATATAAAAATAGTAACTAACCTTTACCTTTATTTAACTAGGCAAGTCAGTTAAGAACAAATTCTTGTTTATAATGATGGCCTAGGAACAGTGGGTTAACTGTCTTGTTCAGGTGCAGCATGACAGGTTTTTACCTCGTTCAGCTCGGGGATTCGTTCTAGCAACCTTTCGGTTACTAGCCCAAAACTCTAACCACTAGGCTACCTGCCGCCCCATAAAATACCACACACAAGAATGGAGTTATAAACAGGAAGTACCAAATCACTGTGGAGCTATATACAGGAAGTACCAGATCAATGTGGAGCTATATACAGGGAGTACCAGTACCAGATCACTGTGGAGCTATATACAGGAAGTACCAGATCAATGTGGAGCTATATACAGGAAGTACCAGATCAATGTGGAGCTATATACAGGAAGTACCAGATCAATGTGGAGCTATATACAGGAAGTACCAGATCAATGTGGAGCTATATACAGGAAGTACCAGATCAATGTGGAGCTATATACAGGAAGTACCAGATCAATGTGGAGCTATATAGAGGGAGTACCAATGAGCAGAGGTACTTGAGTTAGATACCGTATGTATATAAAACCAGGACAAAGTGACTAGGCATCCAGACAGATCAGAGTCACATAAAGAATAAAGACCGGTCATTAACAGAGAAATGACAGAATAAATAACTGGGACTTTTACAGTGAGCGAGCAGCTTGAGAACACTTCAAATTATACAGTACCGTGCTTTTTATGACGGTCGGTAATGCTGCGTGTTATGACACCATCGAAGAAGAGTGATTGTTTAATTCTACGGCATTCTATACAAAAAAATATACAAAAAAAAAAAGAGACTCAGAAGTAGTCAAAAGAGGTCATATCATTTCAAGGTGAAACAAGAGAGCATCATTAAAATGCTGATGGATTAAAATGCTTCTTTTTTCTTTCTCATATCATATGTGACATGAATAATAACATGTTAGAATGTGTTGTTTTTTTTAAAAACACTCTAGAATGGACGAGGTTCCCTGAGGCTGACCTAACAATTGAGAACAATCAAATGATGCACACATTTAAAAAATTTAAAAAAGTAGGAGGAGTCTCTTGATAGCAATAATGACATGAATGACTTGATTACAGTGCCTCTGTAGGTCCCTGTAAGGAAATGAACATCTAGGGAGAAAACCAGATCTGGTTGACTGGAGATTGCTCAGCAGAAAGAAGTATTAAAAGTCTAATGTCTGTCTGTTGTGGAAGGAGTACCAGAAGTAAAGGACTCCCAAGGTGGTCGCTAGGAAACCACCACTCCCCGATCTTCTTACAGTATAGGATCCCACAAAAATAATTTAAAAAATATGCCTGAATGAAATATCAGGTTTTAGTAAAACACAAAATTGTATAAAATAAGTGAATCAAATATAGTAAAAATATATCAGACAGCATAAGACAACGGGGCGGCAGGGTAGCCTAGTGGTTAGAGCGTTGGACTAGTAACTGGAAGGTTGCAAGTTCAAACCCCCGAGCTGACAAGGTACAAATTTGTCGTTCTGCCCCTGAACAAGGCAGTTAACCCACTGTTCCTAGGCCATCATTGAAAATAAGAATTTGTTCTTAACTGACTTAAATAAAGGTTCAATTTAAAAAAAACAAGCATAAAAAGTTCACATTTTTATATTTCTACATTATGGCAAGCCATTTTTTATCGATAGCAAATCATTTCTAGTTAACAATTCAAGTATTTTACTATGATTGTTTAAAAAAATAATTTAAAAAATTGGTCAAAAATAAGAAAAAAATTCTCAGCAATGAGCCATTTCACAACAATTTTGTTAAGGACTGTCCGATAGTGGTCTCAGTAGGAAAGGGGAAAACTGAAAACCAGCCATTATTGGCAAAGAGGTCGAGAACTCTTTGTTATTGGTCTAGTAACTAATTCACCGGCTGGTGATGTCACCAGACAGGCCAAAATTCCAACACACCAAAAACAGGCTGAAATTTCAGGCAGTCATTCAGCTCTTGCACTAAAAGGGGATGTCATCATTTTCACAGTATTTTTCCAGAGAGATACACAGTACAAGTCAAAAGTTTTTTTATTTTTTTGCTATTTTTGCTATTTTCTACATTATAGAATAATAGTGAAGACATCAAAACTATGAAATAACACATATGGAATCATGTAGAAAAAAACCCTTGAATGAGTAGGTGAACCCCAAACTTTTGACTGGTACTGTATATGAATAAATCAATTGTTTTATTGCACTAGTCATTTAAGGATGTTTTTCTACTCCCTGTATATAGACTTTTCTATTGTGTTATTGACGGTACGTTTGTTTATCCCACGTGTAACTCTGTGTTGTTGTTTGTGTTGCACTGCTTTGCTTTATCTTGGCCAGGTCGCAGTTGTACATGACAACTTGTTCTCAACTGGCCTCCCTGGTTAAATAAAAGGTGAAATAAATGTGCCGTTTGAAGGAAGTTTAAGGACATTTTTAAGAGCCAATGCTAATAGCGCAATGACGAAGTCTACTGGAACAACTAGCATGCACAGTCATTGCGCTTAACACGAGCAATGCTAGAAGCTTAAATTGGAAAAATCTCACATTATCCAACAAATGATTTACATGCACACAATTACGTGATTGTGGATAGTGAGATTAATATAATAGTTTGATTTAAAAAGAATGTTGACATTCTTTGCAAAAAGAACGATTTCCCTAATAAATCCTGTTTTACATGAACACATCTGACCTGATGGCACTCTGATAAAACGCAAATCAAAACAACAAAAAAACATTCCACCACAGCGACCATGTTATTGTTGGGAAGCATATTTTGATTCTGAGTTCAGACAAAAACTACTCCTCCATTCAGTTGTTTCCGAACTCACTTCACTCGCGCATAAAGAGGGAGGCTCTCGGCTGGTTCCCGGCGCAGGTCAAATACACCGCTGGAACGCCGATTAAAGGTGTTTATGTGTCCTAATAATTCAAAAAGTAAAAAATAAAATAAAAATCGGCGTATACTTAAATTCGATTTTTGACCTTACTCTGACTCAGATAAGCAGAGTAAAGGTGTTCACATGACTATTGTATAATCTGCCTACTGCCATAAATCAGTTAAATATTATTAGTGTGGATTTCTTTTTTAAATTTTATAAACGTACTCATTGTGTGTTTTGAAGCCGTGTTAGGCAGCATCCAATTACCTGTTACCTATTTCAAAAGGTAAATCTGTGGTCAGGACCAGGATGGATGACAGCAATATATACAGTGGGGCAAAAAAAGTATTTAGTCAGCCACCCAATTGTGCAAGAAATTTTGTTTCTGGTGTCCTTTGACAGCTCTTTGGTCTTGGCCATAGTGGAGTTTGGAGTGTGACTGTTTGAGGTTGTGGACAGGTGTCTTTTATACTGATAACAAGTTCAAACAGGTGCCATTAATACAAGTACCGAGTAGAGGACAGAGGAGTCTCTTAAAGAAGAAGTTACAGGTCTGTGAGAGCCAGAAATCTTGCTTGTTTGTAGGTGACCAAATACTTATTTTCCACCATAATTTGCAAATAAATTCATTAAAAATCCTACAATGTGATTTTCTGGATTTTTTTTCTCTCATTTTGTCTGTCATAGTTGAAGTGTACCTGTGATGAAAATTACAGGCCTCTCTCATCTTTTTAAGTGGGAGAACTTGCACAATTGGTGGCTGACTAAATACTTTTTTGCCCCACTGTATATTTTACATCAATTCCCATTATTAAAGTGGCCCAACCCTCCTTTTACCATCTTCATATAAATGTTCCTGAGTGGCCCAGCGGTCTAAAGGCACTGCATCTCAGTGCTAGAGGCGTCACTACAGACACCCTGGTTCGAATCCAGGCCGTATCACACAACCGGCCGTGATTGGGAGTCCCACAGGGCGGTTGTCCGGGTTTGACCGGGTTAGGCCGTCATTATAAATAAGAATTTGTTTCCTAACTGACTTGCCTTGTTTATAAAATGGTTAAATAAAATAAAAAATAAAACATTTTATAAATGTTGGATTTGATCCTCTACTCTACCCTATCCCTGGTCTGCAGGTAGTCTAGTGGTTAGAGCATTGGGCCAGTAACCAAAAGGTTGTTGGATCGAATCACCAGAGCAAAGCAGTTAAACCCCTGTTCCCCGGGTTGCCGAAGACGTGGATAGCGATTAAGGCAGCCCTCTGCACCGCTCTTGATTCAGAGGGGTTGGCTTAAATGCAGAAGACACATTTCAGTTGGATAACTGACTAGGTATCCCCCCTTTCCTGATTACGTGTTGAGCCCAGACACCTTTTTCCTGCAGTACCAACTTAACAATAGTAGCCTCGCTTCCAGTTCTCCAGGGAGTTACTCTACAATGCGGTCTACTAATTTCAAACAGGATTACAGATGAGCTCATAGACTTGGCCCACTGCCACCGCAGCTAGCCGTCTCTCACCCAGCCAGACCCAGCCATGTCACGGCCACCTGCCTAGCCTAATCCACACCCGGTCTAATTGACTGAGTTCTAAAAGCCCTTTCTCCTGCGTGGTAACCCTGGGTAACTGTGGATCACTGCTCTGAGGATGAGGTTAGATGATTTCCATTTACGTTGCCAATCTGGTTGAACATTTTCTTGAATTTGACCTGATTAGAATTGTTCTGGTTAATTAAAAAAAAAATATATATATATATTTTTATAATAATAATAATAATAATAAATAAATAAAATATACACACAAAAATAAAAATAAATAAAAAAAGATCGGCATCGGTAGGGGCTCTTGAGTGGCTCAGTGGGCTAAGGCACTCCATCTCAGTGCTAGAGGAGTCACTACAGACACCCTGGTTCGAATCCAGGCTGTATCACACCCAGCTGTGATTGGGAGTCCCATAGGGCGACGCCCAGTGTCTGGCCAGGGTGTAGGCCGACATTGTAAATAAATAAAAATTGTTCTTAACTGACTTGCCTTGTTAAATAAATAAAATGTAAAAAACATTTGTGAGTTGTAAGTATGAAGACCACACACACACACACACACACACACACACACACACACACACTCTAGAACAAGCATGAATACTGAGAACTGAGAACAGTGTTAGTTAGTGTACTTACAACCCTTCCCTATAGGACTTGGTATTTCAGAACCTACAGTATGAGCTAGCGGAGTTTCTACAGAACAACAGCCTCATCTCACGCACAGCAGATTCCCATAGAGAGAAATAACTTACTGTAGAGATGAGAACAATCCTAGTGTGTGGGCTTTGTCTACTCTACCTGGTGTGTGTGTTCCAAGCCACCCACCTGCAGGTTGTCGTCCTCACTGACCAGCTCCTTCGGGGGGAACAGGTCCTTGGCTTGGATGTACTCCAGACTGGGTGGTCCCTCTTCACCCTGGAAGACAAGCAGGTGACACGTCAGCACACATTCCCATAGTAACAAAAACAGTACAGCACCACTTTACCAGGTCAAAACAGAACAGCACCACTTTACCAGGTCAAAACAGTACAGCACCACTTTACCAGGTCAAAACAGTACAGCACCACTTTACCAGATCAAACACAGCACCACTTTACCAGGTCAAAACAGTACAGCACCACTTTACCAGGTCAAAACAGTACAGCACCACTTTACCAGGTCAAAACAGTACAGCACCACTTTACCAGGTCAAAACAGTACAGCACCACAGATCAAACACAGCACCACTTTACCAGGTCAAACAGTACAGCACCACTTTACCAGGTCAAAACAGTACAGCACCACTTTACCAGGTCAAAACAGTACAGCACCACTTTACCAGGTCAAAACAGTACAGCACCACTTTACCAGGTCAAAACAGTACAGCACCACTTTACCAGGTCAAAACAGTACAGCACCACTTTACCAGATCAAAAAACAGTACAGCACCACTTTACCAGATCAAAAAACAGTACAGCACCACTTTACCAGATCAAAAAACAGTACAGCACCACTTTACCAGATCAAAAAACAGTACAGCACCACTTTACCAGATCAAAAAACAGCACCACTTTACCAGGTCAAAACAGCACCACTTTACCAGGTCAAAACAGCACCACTTTACCAGATCAAAACAGCACCACTTTACCAGGTCAAAACAGCACCACTTTACCAGGTCAAAACAGCACCACTTTACCAGGTCAAAACAGCACCACTTTACCAGGTCAAAACAGCACCACTTTACCAGATCAAAACAGCACCACTTTACCAGGTCAAAACAGCACCACTTTACCAGATCAAAACAGCACCACTTTACCAGGTCAAAACAGCACCACTTTACCAGATCAAAACAGCACCACTTTACCAGGTCAAAACAGCACCACTTTACCAGGTCAAAACAGCACCACTTTACCAGATCAAAACAGCACCACTTTACCAGGTCAAAACAGCACCACTTTACCAGATCAAAACAGCACCACTTTACCAGATCAAAACAGCACCACTTTACCAGGTCAAAACAGCACCACTTTACCAGATCAAAACAGCACCACTTTACCAGATCAAAACAGCACCACTTTACCAGATCAAAACAGCACCACTTTACCAGGTCAAAACAGCACCACTTTACCAGGTCAAAACAGCACCACTTTACCAGATCAAAACAGCACCACTTTACCAGGTCAAAACAGCACCACTTTACCAGATCAAAACAGCACCACTTTACCAGGTCAAAACAGCACCACTTTACCAGGTCAAAACAGCACCACTTTACCAGATCAAAACAGCACCACTTTACCAGGTCAAAACAGCACCACTTTACCAGATCAAAACAGCGCCACTTTACCAGATCAAAACAGAAAGCACTAGAACAGAGGCTTCAATCAAAACCGTCGCTCACTCAGGAAAAGGTCAATAAAGCCCCCCCCCCCCAACTAACTCCCCTCACAGGAGTCTCTATCCAGAGCCTACGCCAGCAAGCATCTGTATGGTAATCTGCCATCTCAGCGGAGGAAGCGCGTCCACAGGCGTCATGTAGCAGATGAAACATTGACAGTGATCGACCTCGGATAATAAATTAGGTGAAAGACCTCCGCATCAGATGGACTCCCAAGTCCCAAATGGGACCCTGTTCCCTTTTTGGTGCACTACTTTAGACCAGGTCCCATAGAAAGTAGTGCACTAAAGAGGTAGTAGGGGACCATTTGCGATGCAATGTGGTAGTGGTGGAGGGTGAATTGGCAGACAACAGGAGGAGAGATGTGGTGTGGGTGCAGGCCAGGCAATATCTTTCAAGCCCATATATGACCCCTCAAAATATAATGTCTTCCCTGTTCTGGGTCATAGAAGATAATAATAATATATATTATAGAATTACAGGAAGGGTTATTGTTCGGTTACGAAATTTGGCAATAAAGCACCAATATCTTTTCCCTCAGTTTACAACAGGCTTCGGGAACTGTGTTACGGTCGAATGTCAAACATTTACTCAGCACAGTGCCAGCAATCTTTGACGCAGGGTGATACACAGGCTTCAGCAAACAGAGGAATGAAGGACGGGATTGGTCACTGCTGGGCTACGGTCAGTACACCACCAACACACCCAGCAGGTCACCTAACAGGGAAGCTGGTACCACCAACACACCCAGCAGGTAACCTAACAGGGAAGCTGGTACCACCAACACACCCAGCAGGTCACCTAACAGGGAAGCTGGTACCACCAACACACCCAGCAGGTCACCTAACAGGGAAGCTGGTACCCCAAACACATCCAGCAGGTCACCTAACAGGGAAGCTGGTACCACCAACACACCCAGCAGGTCACCTAACAGGGAAGCTGGTACCACCTAACAGGGAAGCTGGTCTAGCCCTTCACCTAACAGGGAAGCTGGTACCACCTAACAGGGAAGCTGGTCTAGCCCTTCACCTAACGGGGAAGCTGGTACCACCTAACAGGGAAGCTGGTACCACCAAACGGGGAAGCTGGTACCCCCTAACAGGGAAGCTGGTACCCCCTAACGGGGAAGCTGGTACCCCCTAACAGGGAAGCTGGTACCACCTAACAGGGAAGCTGGTCTAGCCCTTCACCTAACGGGGAAGCTGGTACCACCTAACAGGGAAGCTGGTCTAGCCCTTCATCAATGAAGATGTTAGCGCATGAGAAGAATGAGGATCGTGATCCTCAAGTTCTTCATAACAAATTATTTTTTATTTTATTTTTTACAACAAAAAAAACAAAGAAGGTTAGCATTTGTTTTTCTAAAAAAGGTGACTAGGGGTGTAGCTACGCGAAGAAAAAAAAACAATGGCATTGAACTATATTTTACTATCAATTTCCATCAATTGGATTACCCCTCCTCGTCTATCTAGTCATTTTACAAATCATTCAGGTTTGGTAGATTATACTGTTGCATGCAAACACTTCCTGGTCCTGGGCCATTGGTTGTTGGTTGCCGTGGTTACAATGTATCACTGATTAAAACGTTTACCTGAACACTCTCGTAAAAAGGTCTGAGAGGGGGGGGGATCCGCGAGAGCAAACCAGTTTGCTACAGTGACAGATAATAGATCATCATGCAAATATGATGAGATGCAACGTTCAATTATTGGAAAATATCAGACTCTATTTAACGCCATCGTCGGTTCTTTCTGAGGGCTAAAAAAAAAAAAATCAGGGGACTTGTCTCTGAAAATCCACAGAGGGAAAAACTGTGGGAGCAGCAGGAGGATATAATCCTCTCGTCATTAATCTCTCCCTCCTCCCTCTATTCCAGCTGTCTCAGGTGCCCGCCTACCTCCATCCATCTATCCACCTCTGCCTCGGCTCAGACACACTGGGGACGAGACGAGAGGACCCTCTGTACAGTCTGCACCACAGCCAGACCAGACACATCAACACGAGGATCTTTACTCATTGTGCTGCATGGTGATTCATATCAGACAAGAATCAAAATGGCAGTACAGTCATTGTGCTTCGTCACCTGATACGTGCCCACGAAGCCTACATTATTGTCAGCCGTGTGAAAGTGACAAGCCCCCCCCCCAGATGTTTTTTCATGCAGGCGTCCTCTCTTGGCTTTGGGTTACAGATGGTACAGGGATGTGGGGTGATGGTACAGAGATGTGGGGTGATGGTTCAGAGATGTGGGGTGATGGTACAGAGATGTGGGGTGATGGTACAGAGAGGTGGGGTGATGGTACAGAGAGGTGGGGTGATGGTACAGAGATGTGAGGTGATGGTACAGAGATGTGGGGTGATGGGTCAGAGATGTGGGGTGATGGTACAGAGATGTGGGGTGATGGGTCAGAGATGTGGCGTGATGGGTCAGAGATGTGGGGTGATGGGTCAGAGATGTGGCGTGATGGGTCAGAGATGTGGGGTGATGGTACAGAGATGTGGGGTGATGGGTCAGAGATGTGGGGTGATGGTACGGGGTGATGGTACAGAGATGTGGGGTGATGGGTCAGAGATGTGAGGTGATGGTACAGAGATGTGAGGTGATGGTACAGAGATGTAGGGTGATGGTACAGAGATGTGGGGTGATGGTACGGGGTGATGGGTCAGAGATGTGGGGTGAGGGTACAGAGATGTGAGGTGATGGTACAGAGATGTGAGGTGATGGTACAGAGAAGTGAGGTGATGGTACAGAGATGTGAGGTGATGGTACAGAGATGTGAGGTGATGGTACAGAGATGTGGGGTGATGGTACGGGGTGATGGTACAGAGATGTGGGGTGATGGGTCAGAGATGTGGGGTGATGGGTCAGAGATGTGGGGTGATGGGTCAGAGAGGTGGGGTGATGGGTCAGAGATGTGGGGTGATGGGTCAGAGATGTGGGGTGATGGGTCAGAGAGGTGGGGTGATGGGTCAGAGATGTGGGGTGATGGGTCAGAGATGTGAGGTGATGGGTCAGGGATGTGGGGTGATGGGTCAGAGAGGTGGGGTGATGGTACGGGGTGATGGGTCAGAGATGTGGGGTGATGGGTCAGAGATGTGGGGTGATGGGTCAGAGATGTGAGGTGATGGGTCAGGGATGTGGGGTGATGGGTCAGAGATGTGGGGTGATGGTACGGGGTGATGGTACAGAGATGTGGGGTGATGGGACAGAGAGGTGAGGTGATGGGTCAGAGAGGTGGGGTGATGGGTCAGAGAGGTGAGGTGATGGGTCAGAGATGTGGGGTGATGGTACGGGGTGATGGTACAGAGATGTGGGGTGATGGGTCAGAGAGGTGAGGTGATGGGTCAGAGAGGTGGGGTGATGGGTCAGAGAGGTGGGGTGATGGGTCAGAGAGGTGAGGTGATGGGTCAGGGATGTGGGGTGATGGTACAGAGATGTGGGGTGATGGGTCAGAGATGTGGGGTGATGGGTCAGAGATGTGGGGTGATGGGTCAGAGAGGTGGGGTGATGGTACGGGGTGATGGTACAGAGAGGTGAGGTGATGGGTCAGGGATGTGGGGTGGTGGTACGGGGTGATGGGTCAGAGAGGTGAGGTGATGGGTCAGGGATGTGGGGTGATGGTACAGAGATGTGGGGTGATGGTACGGGGTGATGGGTCAGAGAGGTGAGGTGATGGGTCAGGGATGTGGGGTGATGGTACAGAGATGTGGGGTGATGGTACGGGGTGATGGGTCAGAGAGGTGGGGTAATGGTACAGAGATGTGAGGTGATGGTACAGAGATGTGGGGTGATGGTTCAGAGATGTGGGGTGATGGGTCAGAGAGGTGGGGTGATGGTACAGAGATGTGGGGTGA
Source organism: Oncorhynchus nerka (assembly GCF_034236695.1). Classification (NCBI taxonomy): domain Eukaryota; kingdom Metazoa; phylum Chordata; class Actinopteri; order Salmoniformes; family Salmonidae; genus Oncorhynchus; species Oncorhynchus nerka. The sequence goes on along the minus strand of NC_088405.1, from coordinate 94,982,728 downwards.
TGGTACGGGGTGATGGGTCAGAGAGGTGGGGTGATGGTACAGAGATGTGGGGTGATGGTACGGGGTGATGGGTCAGAGAGGTGGGGTGGTGGTACAGAGATGTGGGGTGATGGTACGGGGTGATGGTACAGAGATGTGGGGTGATGGTACGGGGTGATGGGTCAGAGATGTGAGGTGATGGGTCAGAGAGGTGGGGTGATGGGTCAGAGAGGTGGGGTGATGGGTCAGAGAGGTGGGGTGATGGGTCAGAGAGGTGGGGTGATGGTACGGGGTGATGGGTCAGAGAGGTGGGGTGATGGTACGGGGTGATGGGTCAGAGAGGTAAGGTGATGGGTCAGAGAGGTGGGGTGATGGTACAGAGATGTGGGGTGATGGTACGGGGTGATGGGTCAGAGATGTGAGGTGATGGGTCAGAGAGGTGGGGTGATGGTACGGGGTGATGGGTCAGAGAGATGGGGTGATGGGTCAGAGAGGTGGGGTGATGGTACGGGGTGATGGGTCAGAGATGTGAGGTGATGGGTCAGAGAGGTGGGGTGATGGGTCAGAGAGGTGGGGTGATGGGTCAGAGAGGTGGGGTGATGGTACGGGGTGATGGGTCAGAGAGGTGAGGTGATGGGTCAGAGAGGTGAGGTGATGGTACAGAGATGTGGGGTGATGGTACGGGGTGATGGGTCAGAGAGGTGGGGTGATGGTACAGAGAGGTGGGGTGATGGGTCAGAGAGGTGGGGTGATGGGTCAGAGATGTGGGGTGATGGTACGGGGTGATGGGTCAGAGAGGTGGGGTGCAGCAGATGAAGTGTGGCCATTATGTTAAACTGGAATGCTGACATACAGTACAAGTCTAAACAAATCAAAACAGATTTTATAGTTGTGATTATTCAAAGTAGCCACCCTTTGCCTTGACAGCTTTGCACACACTTGGCATTCTCTCAACCAGCTTCATGAGGTAGTCACCTGGAAGCATTCTCTCTACCACTCACTACACGGAGAAGTGCCAGACCAGAGCTATAAATTACTGTATAAGGAATGGCTACACAGCACCCTCTCACAGAGATGTAATGCCAGGCTCAAGGAGGGGGTATGAACCAGCCAACACGGACAAAACACAGGCAGGAAGGGGATAATACAGCAGTCTAGCTGTTCATTTCTTATCTTCTTCCTGCACAACTCACTCTGTGGTGGATGAGTTGGCCACGTTTAGTAGCTGGACGTAGTGACGTAGGATTCCTGCTCTGCTCAGCACTCCCCTTGTCAGTCTTCCCAGCATACAGTGTACTTTCGCGGGTAAATGGGCCAGCAAGCAGCGGCTGGCGCGGGCTCCCGTCCCATTAATACTGCACTATAAACTCATAACAGAGCCGCGCCTCGATCAGACCCGACAGGGTCATTGCATCAATGCTACATAATACAATTCTGCAGTCCCCTCTTTTTTCATTACGTAATCCAACATGTTTAGTGTGCATTTAAAAAAATTGGGAAAAAGGCGCGTCATTCGCATAGGCTACCACAGTGAGGGAAACGCTACCACAGTGAGGGAAACGCTACCACAGAGAGGGAAACGCTACCACAGTGAGGGAAACGCTACCACAGTGAGGGAAACGCTACCACAGTGAGGGAAACGCTACCACAGAGAGGGAAACGCTACCACAGAGAGCCAAACGCTACCACAGAGAGCGAAACGCTACCACAGAGTGGGAAACGCTACCACAGAGAGCCAAACGCTACCACAGAGAGGGAAACGCTACCACAGAGAGGGAAACGCTACCACAGAGAGGGAAACGCTACCACAGAGAGGGAAACGCTACCACAGAGAGGGAAACGCTACCACAGAGAGGGAAACGCTACCACAGAGAGCCAAACGCTACCACAGAGAGCGAAACGCTACCACAGAGAGGGAAACGCTACCACAGAGAGGGAAACGCTACCACAGAGATGGAAACGCTACCACAGAGAGGGAAACGCTACCACAGAGAGCCAAACGCTACCACAGAGAGCAAAACGCTACCACAGAGAGCAAAACGCTACCACAGAGAGGGAAACGCTACCACAGAGAGCGAAACGCTACCACAGAGAGCGAAACGCTACCACAGAGAGGGAAACGCTACCACAGAGAGCGAAACGCTACCACAGAGAGCGAAACGCTACCACAGAGAGGGAAACGCTACCACAGAGAGGGAAACGCTACCACAGAGAGCCAAACGCTACCACAGAGAGCCAAACGCTACCACAGAGAGCCAAACGCTACCACAGAGATGGAAACGCTACCACAGTGAGCCAAACGCTACCACAGAGAGCCAAACGCTACCACAGAGAGCCAAACGCTACCACAGAGAGCCAAACGCTACCACAGAGAGCGAAACGCTACCACAGAGAGCCAAACGCTACCACAGAGAGGGAAACGCTACACAGAGAGCGAAACGCTACCACAGAGAGCGCTACCACAGAGAGGGAAACGCTACCACAGAGAGCCACAGAGAGCCAAACGCTACCACAGAGAGGGAAACGCTACCACAGAGAGGAAACGCTACCACAGAGAGCGAAACGCTACCACAGAGAGGGAAACGCTACCACAGAGAGCTACCACAGAGAGGGAAACGCTACCACAGAGAGCCAAACGCTACCACAGAGAGGGAAACGCTACCACAGAGAGGGAAACGCTACCACAGAGAGGGAAACGCTACCACAGAGAGGGAAACGCTACCACAGAGAGCGAAACGCTACCACAGAGAGGGAAACGCTACCACAGAGAGGGAAACGCTACCACAGAGAGGGAAACGCTACCACAGAGAGCCAAACGCTACCACAGAGAGGAAACGCTACCACAGAGAGGAAACGCTACCACAGAGAGCTACCACAGAGAGGGAAACGCTACCACAGAGAGCGAAACGCTACCACAGAGAGCGAAACGCTACCACAGAGAGCGCTACCACAGAGAGCTACCACAAAAACGCTACCACAGAGAGCCAAACGCTACCACAGAGAACCAAACGCTACCACAGAGAGGGAAATGCTACCACAGAGAAGGAAACGCTACCACAGAGAGGGAAACGCTACCACAGAGAGCGAAACGCTACCACAGAGAGCGAAACGCTACCACAGTGAGCCAAACGCTACCACAGAGAGCGAAACGCTACCACAGAGAGCGAAACGCTACCACAGAGGGAAACGCTACCACAGAGAGCCAAACGCTACCACAGAGAACCAAACGCTACCACAGAGAGCCAAACGCTACCACAGAGAGGAAACGCTACCACAGAGAGGAAACCCACAGAGAGGAAACGCTACAGAGAGGGAAACGCTACCACAGAGAGGGAAACGCTACCACAGAGAGCGAAACGCTACCACAGAGAGCGAAACGCTACCACAGTGAGCCAAACGCTACCACAGAGAGCCAAACGCTACCACAGAGAGCGAAACGCTACCACAGTGAGGGAAACGCTACCACAGAGAGCCAAACGCTACCACAGAGAGCCAAACGCTACCACAGAGAGCGAAACGCTACCACAGAGAGGGAAACGCTACCACAGAGAGGGAAACGCTACCACAGAGAGGGAAACGCTACCACAGAGAGCGAAACGCTACCACAGTGAGGGAAACGCTACCACAGAGAGGGAAACGCGAAACGCTACCACAGTGAGGGAAACGCTACCACAGTGAGGGAAACGCTACCACAGTGAGCCAAACGCTACCACAGAGAGCGAAACGCTACCACAGTGAGGGAAACGCTACCACAGAGAGCGAAACGCTACCACAGTGAGGGAAACGCTACCACAGTGAGCCAAACGCTACCACAGAGATGGAAACGCTACCACAGAGAGCGAAACGCTACCACAGAGAGGGAAACGCTACCACAGAGAGGGAAACGCTACCACAGAGATGGAAACGCTACCACAGTGAGGGAAACGCTACCACAGTGAGCCAAACGCTACCACAGTGATGGAAACGCTACCACAGTGATGGAAACGCTACCACAGAGAGGGAAACGCTACCACAGAGAGCCAAACGCTACCACAGAGAGCCAAACGCTACCACAGAGAGCGAAACGCTACCACAGAGTGGGAAACGCTACCACAGAGAGCCAAACGCTACCACAGAGAGGGAAACGCTACCACAGAGAGCGAAACGCTACCACAGAGAGGGAAACGCTACCACAGAGAGGGAAACGCTACCACAGAGAGGGAAACGCTACCACAGAGAGCGAAACGCTACCACAGAGAGCCAAACGCTACCACAGTGAGGGAAACGCTACCACAGTGAGGGAAACGCTACCACAGAGAGGGAAACGCTACCACAGAGAGCGAAACGCTACCACAGTGCGTTCTAATTTTTCAATAAATATTGATAACCCATTTATCTCTCCATGCAAATCGTCCTCCTAAAAAAAGGTAGGCTATATCCCATATGCAAAATGTAGCTCAAGAGAATGTTAAAGTGTCACTACTTTAGTAGCCATTAGGTGCTAGAGCTGGTGTGTGTGTGTGTGTGTGTGTGTGTGTGTGGGGGGGGTCTAATTAAATAGAGTAGGGGGTAGCTGCCTGCGTGGAGAAGTGCATGATCTGTTCATGGAAATTTACTTCATAAATAGGACTACAGTTTACTACATTGCCTAGAAATAAAATATTGATCACCCATATATGTCTTTTTCTGAAAATCTTCCCCTGTGTAAGTCTCCCCAACTCTGCCCTCTTCAAACTACAGTAGGTCTAGCGCATTGGCTGATATAGGCCAGTAATACCGCTTGGGACAGGTTCTTGCGGTAGCGGGCGGGAGTCTGGACAGAAAGCCCAGCGGGTGTGGGCAGGTGCGGTATGAAAAGCTGGGGGAAATGGGGAGAAGGGGGATGAATAAATCAAACCTCTACCATACTGGACTAGAGATAGAGGAGAGAGGAGAGAGAAAAACGCTCGGCCTCTGTCCTAACAGGCAAAGCCCGGAAGAACAGTGTCTGTTGTACGGCTGTGACCTGACGAGCCAACAATGTAATTTTGCGTGGTCACTGCTGTTCTAAAAGCCCACACATTGGGATGTCCCTACTGCTCTTAAAAACAATGGCATTCAAATCCCTTACGAGTGACTGAGACTCCATTTACAGGAATTACTGCGCGAGCACACACACACACACACACACACACACACACACACACACACACAGTGAGGAAGGGAACATTAGGAATAAAAATTAAAGCTGTGGCGGTAGTCAGGCCCAGACAGGTATTCACAGACCGGTAGTCAGGCCCAGACAGGTATTCACAGACCGGTAGTCAGGCCCAGACAGGTATTCACAGACCGGTAGTCAGGCCCAGACAGGTATTCACAGACCGGTAGTCAGGCCCAGACAGGTATTCACAGACCGGTAGTCAGGCCCAGACCAGTAGTCAGGCCCAGACAGGTAGTCAGGCCCAGACCGGTAGTCAGGCCCAGACAGGTAGTCAGGCCCAGACCGGTAGTCAGGCCCAGACAGGTATTCACAGACCGGTAGTCAGGCCCAGACAGGTATTCACAGACCGGTAGTCAGGCCCAGACAGGTATTCACAGACCCAGACAGGTATTCACAGACTGGTAGGGCCCAGACAGGTATTCACAGACCGGTAGTCAGGCCCAGACAGGTATTCACAGACCGGTAGTCAGGCCCAGACAGGTATTCACAGACCGGTAGTCAGGCCCAGACAGGTATTCACAGACCGGTAGTCAGGCCCAGACAGGTAGTCAGGCCCAGACAGGTATTCACAGACCGGTAGTCAGGCCCAGACAGGTAGTCAGGCCCAGACAGGTATTCACAGACCGGTAGTCAGGCCCAGACAGGTAGTCAGGCCCAGACAGGTATTCACAGACCGGTAGTCAGGCCCAGACAGGTAGTCAGGCCCAGACAGGTATTCACAGACTGGTAGTCAGGCCCAGACAGGTAGTCAGGCCCAGACAGGTAGTCAGGCCCAGACAGGTATTCACAGACCGGTAGTCAGGCCCAGACAGGTATTCACAGACCGGTAGTCAGGCCCAGACAGGTAGTCAGGCCCAGACAGGTATTCACAGACCGGTAGTCAGGCCCAGACAGGTAGTCAGGCCCAGACAGGTATTCACAGACCGGTAGTCAGGCCCAGACAGGTATTCACAGACCGGTAGTCAGGCCCAGACCGGTAGTCAGGCCCAGACAGGTAGTCAGGCCCAGACAGGTATTCACAGACCGGTAGTCAGGCCCAGACAGGTAGTCAGGCCGAGACAGGTATTCACAGACCGGTAGTCAGGCCCAGACAGGTATTCACAGACCGGTAGTCAGGCCCAGACAGGTAGTCAGGCCCAGACAGGTAGTCAGGCCCAGACAGGTAGTCAGGCCCAGACAGGTATTCACAGACCGGTAGTCAGGCCCAGACAGGTATTCACAGACCGGTAGTCAGGCCCAGACAGGTAGTCAGGCCCAGACAGGTATTCACAGACCGGTAGTCAGGCCCAGACAGGTAGTCAGGCCCAGACAGGTATTCACAGACCGGTAGTCAGGCCCAGACAGGTAGTCAGGCCCAGACAGGTATTCACAGTCAGGCCCAGACAGGTAGTCAGGCCCAGACAGGTATTCACAGACCGGTAGTCAGGCCCAGACAGGTAGTCAGGCCGAGACAGGTATTCACAGACCGGTAGTCAGGCCCAGACAGGTATTCACAGACCGGTAGTCAGGCCCAGACAGGTATTCACAGACCGGTAGTCAGGCCCAGACAGGTATTCACAGACCGATAGTCAGGCCCAGACAGGTATTCACAGACCGATAGTCAGGCCCAGACAGGTATTCACAGACCGATAGTCAGGCCCAGACAGGTATTCACAGACCAGTAAGTCAGGCCCAGACAGGTATTCACAGACTGGTAAGTCAGGCCTAGACAGGTATTCAGACAGGTAGTCAGGCCCAGACAGGTATTCACAGACTGGTAAATCAGGTTCAGACAGGTATTCACAGACTGGTAAGTCAGGCCTAGACAGGTAGTCAGGCCCAGACAGGTATTCACAGACAGGTAGTCAGGCCCAGACAGGTATTCACAGACAGGTAGTCAGGCCCAGACAGGTATTCACAGACTGGTAAATCAGGCAAAAACAGACAAAGGAAAGGTATACGAACATGTGTCGCCATCCTGAATAAATCTGAATGAGTGTGGTTGCTATGGAAACAAAAATCCCCCCCCCCCCTTCCTCTGCTTCCTCTTGCTAGTTTCTCACCCAATTCTTCCTTGGAAACAATGTGCAGTCGTGTCGTTCCTCGTCGGGAGACTGGTGCTTTCGACCTAATCTGACTAGGGCTGGATTAGAATTCCCTGGATTATTCCAGAACCACTGCATTAGTATACTGTACTAATACTATACTGCACTGTATTTATCAGAGTGAGTGAGTGAGTGAGTGAGTGAGTGAGTGAGTGAGTGAGTGAGTACACACCTCTAGGAGATGATGTCTCTGGGGTTTGAAGGTTATGAACTCAGCAGAAAAAGAAAAGTCAACTGCATTTATTTTCAGAAAACTTAACATGTGCAAATATTTGTATGAACATGAAAAGATTCAACTGAGACAAAGGGAAAAGGTTCCACAGACATGTGACTAACAGAAATGGAATAATGTGTCCCTGAACAAAGGGGGGGAAGGGGGGGTCAAAATCAAAAGTCAGTACCTGGTGTGGCCACCAGCTGCAGTAAGTACTGCAGTGCATCTCCTCCTCATGGGGTTCTCACTCTTCCACCATGTTCCCGGACATTTCTGGGGGGAATGGCCCTAGCCCTCCGATCCAACAGGTCCCAACAGGTCCCAGACGTGGTCAATGGGATTGAGATCCGGGCTCTTCGCTGGCCATGGCAGAACACTGACATTCCTGTCTTGCAGGAAATCACGCACAGAACGAGCAGTATGGCTGGTGGCATTGTCATGCTGGAGGGTCATGTCAGGATGAGCCTGCAGGAAGGGTACCACATGAGGGAGGAGGATATCTTCCCTGTAGCACACAGCTTTGAGATTGCCTGCAATGACAACAAGTTCAGTGCGATGATGCTGTGACACACCGCCCCAGACCATGATAGACCCTCCACCTCCAAATCGATCCCGCTCCAGAGTACAGGCCGCGGTGTAACGCTCATTCCTTCGACGTTAAACGTCAATCCGACCATCACCCCTGGTGAAACAAAACCACGACTCGTCAGCGAAGAGCACTTTTTGCCAGAACTGTCTGGCCCAGCGACGGTGGGTTTGTGTCCATAGGCGACGTTGTTGTCCGTGATGTCTGGTGAGGACCTGCCTTACAACAGGCCTACAAGCCCCCAGTCCAGCCTCTCTCAGCCTATTGCGGACAGTCTGAGCACTGATGGAGGGATTGTGCGTTCCTGGTATAACTCGGGCAGTTGTTGTTGCCATCCTGTACCTGTCCTGCAGGTGTGATGTTCATATGCACCGATCATGTGCAGGTGTTGTTATACGTGGTCTGCCACTGCGAGGACGATCAGCTGTCTGTCCTGTCTCCCTGTATCACTGTCTTAGGCATCTCACAGTACAGACATTGCAATTTATTGCCCTGGCCACATCTGCAGTCCTCATGCCTCCTTGCAGAATTCCTAAGGCACGTTCACGCAGGTGAGCAGGGACCCTGGGCATCTTTCATTTGGTGTTTTTCGAAGTCAGTAGAAAGGCCTCTTTAGTGTCCTAAGTTGTCATAACTGTGACCATAATTGCCTACCGTCTGTAAGCTGTTAGTGTCTTAACGACCGTTCCACTGGTGCATGTTCATTAATTGTTTATAGTTCATTGAACAAGCATGGGAAACAGTGTTTAAACCCTTTACAATGAAGATCTGTGAAGTTATTTGAATTTTTACAAATTATCTTTGAAAGACAGGGCCCTGAAAAAGGAAAGTTTATTTTCTTGCTGAGTTTATGACAAGTGACTACAGTACATGTCTATGTCAGGAGAACAGGAGAGCTCTGCTCATACGTACCGAGGCAAAACACACACACACACAGAGACAGAGACAGAGTGACAGAGACAGAGACAAGTGGTTGAGATTCAGACTGATAGAGATGGCAAGAAAGCAAGATGGATAAAATAGAGAAGAAGGATACAGACAGAGCACCAGAGAAAGTGCTAAAGGGGATTGTCCCAGCGTAGGCAACAGTGGGCAGACTAGTGGGAGGCCCAGACTGGATTGTCCCAGCGTCAGCAACAGTGGGCAGACTAGTGGGAGGCCCAGACTGGATTGTCCCAGCGTAGGCAACAGTGGGCAGACTAGTGGGAGGCCCAGACTGGATTGTCCCAGCGTAGGCAACAGTGGGCAGACTAGTGGGAGGCCCAGACTGGATTGTCCCAACGTAGGCAACAGTGGGCAGACTAGTGGGAGGCCCAGACTGGATTGTCCCAGCGTAGGCAACAGTGGGCAGACTAGTGGGAGGCCCAGACTGGATTGTCCCAACGTAGGCAACAGTGGGCATACTAGTGAGAGGCCCAGACTGGATTGTCCCAGCGTAGGCAACAGTGGGCAGACTAGTGGGAGGCCCAGACTGGATTGTCCCAGCGTAGGCAACAGTGGGCAGACTAGTGGGAGGCCCAGACTGGATTGTCCCAGCGTAGGCAACAGTGGGCAGACTAGTGGGAGGCCCAGACTGGATTGTCCCAGCGTAGGCAACAGTGGGCAGACTAGTGGGAGGCCCAGACTGGATTGTCCCAGCGTGGGCAGACTAGTGGGAGGCCCAGACTGGATTGTCCCAGCGTAGGCAACAGTGGGCAGACTAGTGGGAGGCCCAGACTGGATTGTCCCAGCGTCGGCAACAGTGGGCAGACTAGTGGGAGGCCCAGACTGGATTGTCCCAGCGTAGGCAACAGTGGGCAGACTAGTGGGAGGCCCAGACTGGATTGTCCCAGCGTAGGCAACAGTGGGCAGACTAGTGGGAGGCCCAGACTGGATTGTCCCAGCGTAGGCAACAGTGGGCAGACTAGTGGGAGGCCCAGTTTAAGGACGGATGGCAGAGCGGCAGATGAATCACACCCACTTCACCTAGTCCTCCTCATCTCCCCCAAGGTTGTTAATATTTCCTAGACCAGTGTGTTCCTAGAGGGCTTCACCAGACTGAGACGCAGCTACGTCATGGGTTGGGCTGATTGCTTATTGAACAAAGGGCCTCCCCCTGGCTTCGAGAAAAAGCCTCAACTCTTTTGTTGATTCATACACACAGCAATGTGCAGTGATTGTGTGTTAAAAACCTGTTGAGGTCATAGGGCTCCGCGTCGCAGTGGATAATCTACACATCAGAACAACGACAGGGATAATGCAGAGACCTCCGAGAGAATGCCTGGATATTCTACTACCTGTGACATCATGGATCAACGACAGGGACACGGCCTGGGGGGTTTATTCATTACGAAAACTGACTACCGTTTAAGACTCAAAACAGAAGCAAACCGTCCAAACAGAACCCATCATTGTCCAACAGAAACTCTCGTTTGCGTTTTTTTTTCTTCATTTGGAGTAAACGGTTTGTTGCAAAACATTTCGCAACAGAGTCGCGTAATGATCGGACCCCTGGACATGAAATGCAATTGTGCCGTGACCTCGGGTGTCCTTGTTTTTCCATTGGCTGTCGCAACTTTTTTCAAACAGGAACAGAAAGCGCAAAAAACAATCAGGCAAAACTAAAAGGTAGCCTAAAGTGCCTTTGAAGATGGGAAAGTTAAAGACAACGTTCGCAAGTGTTTGAAAATATAACACATTCATTGGACCAGCGCCGTGTCTAATTCTACAGGATTAGCAGTGGAAACATGACCAGAGGTCAGGACATCCATGAATAGAGAGGCTGTAGATATAACGTCTAAATTAACAGAATGATAGTAAAGTAGTTATGTGTTCACAAATCAAACTTAGGTTAAAACTTTAAACTGCTTCCATTCACTCCCAGTCATTCCAAATGTCTAGCCTTGAACGGGTGGGTGTGCGAGTGTGAGAAAGGGAGTACGAGAGATGTGCGCTCTCTCGCGTGAAGAGGGAGAGAGAGCAAGAGAACTGAATACTGCCCAGGGCCTAGCTGCTAGCAGGCGCTCACAGGGCTTGTAGCCAAGGTGCCGGACAGTCAGGGAGCCACTTGATAGGAGCTCTCCCGGGTGCAGGCCGAAGGGGAGCTCTCCCAGGTGCAGGCCAGGGGCCGAAGGGGAGCTCTCCCAGGTGCAGGCCAGGGGCAGAGAGGGAGCTCTCCCAGGTGCAGGCCGAAGGGGAGCTCTCCCAGGTGCAGGTGAGGGGCAGAAGGGGAGCTCTCCCAGGTGCAGGCCAGGGGCCGAAGGGGAGCTCTCCCAGGTGCAGGCCGAAGGGGAGCTCTCCCAGGTGCAGGCCAGGGGCCGAAGGGGAGCTCTCCCAGGTGCAGGCCAGGGGCCGAAGGGGAGCTCTCCCAGGTGCAGGCCGAAGGGGAGCTCTCCCAGGTGCAGGCCGAAGGGGAGCTCTCCCAGGTGCAGGCCAGGGGCCGAAGGGGAGCTCTCCCAGGTGCAGGTGAGGGGCCGAAGGGGAGCTCTCCCAGGTGCAGGCCGAAGGGGGGCTCTCCCGGGTGCAGGTGAGGGGCAGAAGGGGAGCTCTCCCGGGTGCAGGTGAGGGGCAGAAGGGGAGCTCTCCCGGGTGCAGGCCAGGGGCAGAGAGGGAGCTCTCCCGGGTGCAGGTGAGGGGCAGAAGGGGAGCTCTCCCGGGTGCAGAAGGGGAGTTCTCCCGGGTGCATGCCAGGGGCAGAGAGGGAGCTCTCCCAGGTGCAGGCCAGGGGCAGAGAGGGAGCTCTCCCAGGTGCAAGTTCTCTACTGGAGAGGCTAGCCCAGTAGCTCCATTCTCTACTGGAGAGGCTGGATAGGCTAACCCAGTCGCTCCACTCTCTACTAGAGGGGCTAGGTAGGCTAACCCAGTCGCTCCACTCTCTACTAGAGGGGCTAGGTAGGCTAACCCAGTCGCTCCACTCTCTACTAGAGAGGCTAGGTAGGCTAACCCAATCGCTGCACTCTTTACTAGAGGGGCTAGGTAGGCTAACCCAGTCGCTCTACTCTCTACTAGAGGGGCTAGGTAGGCTAACCCAGTCGCTCCACTCTCTACTAGAGAGGCTAGGTAGGCTAACCCAGTCGCTCCACTCTCTACTAGAGAGGCTAGGTAGGCTAACCCAGTCGCTCCACTCTCTACTAGAGAGGCTAGGTAGGCTAACCCAGTCGCTCCACTCTCTACTAGAGAGGCTAGGTAGGCTAACCCAGTCGCTCCACTCTCTACTAGAGAGGCTAGGTAGGCTAACCCAGTCGCTCCACCTTCTACTAGAGAGGCTAGGTAGACTAACCCAGTCGCTCTACTCTCTACTAGAGAGGCTAACACAGTCGCTCTACTCTCTACTAGAGAGGCTAACCCAGTCGCTCCACTCTCTACTAGAGAGGCTAGGTAGGCTAACCCAGTCGCTCCACTCTCTACTAGAGAGGCTAGGTAGGCTAACCCAGTCGCTCCACTCTCTACTAGAGAGGCTAGGTAGGCTAACCCAGTCGCTCCACTCTCTACTAGAGAGGCTAGGTAGGCTAACCCAGTCGCTCCACTCTCTACTAGAGAGGCTAGGTAGGCTAACCCAGTCGCTCCACTCTCTACTAGAGAGGCTAGGTAGGCTAACCCAGTCGCTCCACTCTCTACTAGAGAGGCTAGGTAGGCTAACCCAGTCGCTCCACTCTCTACTAGAGAGGCTAGGTAGGCTAACCCAGTCGCTCCACTCTCTACTAGAGAGGCTAGGTAGGCTAACCCAGTCGCTCCACTCTCTACTAGAGAGGCTAGGTAGGCTAACCCAGTCGCTCCACCTTCTACTAGAGAGGCTAGGTAGACTAACCCAGTCGCTCTACTCTCTACTAGAGAGGCTAACCCAGTCGCTCCACTCTCTACTAGAGAGGCTAGGTAGGCTAACCCAGTCGCTCCACTCTCTACTAGAGAGGCTAGGTAGGCTAACCCAGTCGCTCCACTCTCTACTAGAGAGGCTAGGTAGGCTAAACCAGTCGCTCCACTCTCTACTAGAGAGGCTAGGTAGGCTAAACCAGTCGCTCCACCTTCTACTAGAGAGGCTAGGTAGACTAACCCAGTCGCTCTACTCTTTACTAGAGGCTAACACAGTCGCTCTACTCTCTACTAGAGAGGCTAGGTAGGCTAACCCAGTCGCTCCACTCTCTACTAGAGAGGCTAGGTAGGCTAACCCAGCCGCTCCACTCTCTACTAGAGAGGCTAGGTAGGCTAGGCTAACAGTCACTTCTCTATTGGAGCTCTACCCCCCTGACATGGCTCCATGAGAACCGACAGACTCAGACTCAAAGCCCCCCCCCCCCCCCACACACTCCCAGGCGCACCCACAAACACACACTGCACAGGAAGGAGAGTAGCACACACAAAAGCACGCACAAAACACACGCACACAAGAATTTGAAAAAAAGGAGGCCATAGAGCCACTTACAAAGCAGTTGAGCAAAGAGCAGGCGACCCGGTCTGCCAGGCTCATGATGAGAGACAGGGCTGTCGCCAAACACACAGTCTACAGAGGAACATTAGCATGGAGGATGAAGGGAGCACCACGGGCCTGCATTACCCTCCTCCTCCCTCCACTCCGCTTTGCCTCTCCCCGCTCGTGCCCCAGGAGGTGCTCCGGGGCAGTGGTGCGACACACCCCCAACCTCAGTCCTCCCCGCCCCCCACTCCTCCCCCCAGAGAGAGGTGGATGAAAACAGAGTGAGGGAGCGCAGGTGCCTGGAAAGACCCCCTGTTGCTCAGACTGAGTCCGGAAGGAAGTGGATAGTCTGTAAGAACGACAGAGTCCACTGAAATAGTCCAGAAAGAGGAGAGGAGGAAGGAAGGAAGAAGGGAAGCAGGCGGACCTACTAGTCGTGACAGGAAGAGTGAGAATGCAGCATGAGAGAGAAGAGGGAAGGGAGAGCAAGAGAGAGAGGAGGAATTGCCTGATGCTAAGCTCCACCCATCACCATGCCATGCGCATCTCCTACCTCACCCAATCACGTGCTCTCTCCCTCCTCCTCCCCCCGCTATCACATCCTCCCTCCCTTCCCCACTCCATCCCTGTTCACCCTTCACCGAGATCCATCTCGTCGCAGGCAGCTTCCTCGGCAACGTGTCACAGCAGCATGTACCACAGCAGCATGTACCACAGCGGCATGTACCACGGCGGCATGTACCACGGCAGCATGTACCACGGCAGCATGTACCATGGCAGCATGTGCCATATCAGAATGTACCACAACAGCATGTACCACAGCGGCATGTACCACAGCGACATGTACCACAGCGGCATGTACCACGGCAGCATGTACCACGGCAGCATGTGCCATATCAGAATGTACCACAACAGCATGTACCACAACAGCATGTACCATGGCAGCATGTGCCATATCAGAATGTACCACAACAGCATGTACCACAGCAGCATGTACCACAGCAGCATGTACCACAGCAGCATGCACCATATACCACAGCAGCATGTACCATGTACCACAGCAGCATGTACCACATCAGCATGTACCACAGCACCATATACCACAGCAGCATATACCACAGTAGCATGTACCACGGCAGCATGTACCATGTCAGCATGTGCCATATCAGAATGTACCACAACAGCATGTACCACAACAGCATGTACCACGGCATCATGTACCACGACATAATGTACCACGGCAGCATGTACCATGGCAGCATGTGCCATATCAGAATGTACCACAACAGCATGTACCACAGCAGCATGCACCATATACCACAGCAGCATATACCACAGCAGCATGTACCATATACCACAGCAGCATGTACCATATACCACAGCAGCATGTACCACAGCAGCATGTACCACATCAGCATGTACCACAGCAGCATGTGCCATATCAGAATGTACCACTGCAGAAAGTACCATATACCACATCAGCATGTACCACATACCACAGCAGCATGTACCACGTCAGCATGTGCCATATCAGAATGTACCACAGCAGCATGTACCACAGCAGCATGTACCACGGCAGCATGTACCACAGCATCATGTACCACAGCAGCATGTACCACAGCAGCATGTACCACGGCAGCATGTACCACGGCAGCATGTACCACGGCAGCATGTACCACGGCTGTATATACCACGGCAGCATGTACCACGGCAGCATGTACCACGGCAGCATGTACCACGGCAGCATGTACCACGGCAGCATGTACCACGGCAGCATGTACCACAGCAGCATGAACCACAGCAGCATGAACCACAGCAGCATGTACCATATACCACAGCGGCATGTACCACGGCATCATGTGCCATAACAGAATGTACCACAGCAGCATGTACCACAGTGGCATGTTTTCACATGGAACACCTTTTTCACAAGGTCCCCCCCCCTCCCTCCTACATTGACACCTCTGCATCAGAAAAAGAGACACTGATGCTGTTAGTGTGCGAGTCTTCAAGCCACCCCGTTGGCAGCGATTGACTGAGTGTGATAGGGACGGACGGATCAGAGAATGGAGGGAGGAGGAGAGGGGAAGCCCACGCAGAGAGCTCCAGTGACACAGCATTCTAACAGCAGCCCCCCCTCCCCTCCTTTCACCCCCCCCCTTCCTGAGGGTCTCCTTGGTGCTGCCTGAGTGAGCCGCAGTACTTCACTGCACTGTTTCCAGCTACACGCTCCCCTGCTCCCTAGGGAGGGTGTGAGTGTACACTACTTATATACACTGCTCCCTAGGGGAGGGTGTGAGTGTACACTACTTATATACACTGCTCCCTAGGAGAGGGTGTGAGTGTACACTACTTATATACACTGCTCCCTAGGAGAGGGTGTGTGAGTGTACACTACTTATATACACGGCGTCCCTAGGGGAGGGTGTGAGTGTACACTACTTATATACACTGCTCCCTAGGGGAGGGTGTGAGTGTACACTACTTATATACACTGCTCCCTAGGGGAGGGTGAGAGTGTACACTACTTATATACACTGCGTCCCTAGGGAGGATGTGAGAGTGTACACCTGCTCCCTAGGGGAGGGTATGTACACTACTTATATACACTGCTCCCTAGGAGAGGTACACTACTTATATACACTGCTCCCTGAGGGTGTGTGTACACTGCGTCCCTAACGTCTGTCACCTGCTCCCTAGGGGAGGGTGTGAGTGTACACTACTTATATACACTGCTCCCTAGGGGAGGGTGTGAGTGTACACTACTTATATACACTGCTCCCTAGGAGAGGGTGTGAGTGTACACTGCGTCCCTAACGTCTGTCACCTGCTCCCTAGGGGAGGGTGTGAGTGTACACTACTTATATACACTGCTCCCTAGGGGAGGGTGTGAGTGTACACTACTTATATACACTGCTCCCTAGGGGAGGGTGTGAGTGTACACTACTGCTCCCCAGGGGAAACGTGGTGTGCCTCTGTGCACATATTATAACATTTCCTCTGGTGTTCTGGATTTATTTTAATCTGTTCGTGCACACACACACACAAAAATGTTTTTTTTTTAAAGCAAGTTTAAGTTCGGTAGCCGATGTCTATGCCCCTTCGTCGGTGATTGGTCAACAGCACTACTCCTAGTAGGAGTGGGAACTATGGACAGGATCCTTGAATCAACTGCTTGCTGTCATTCAAGGAGAGACTAGTTTTCCAAATGCACAATTATTTTTCTTCATTTGAGAAATACAACATCAAAGCATCTTAGCTCGATGAAACATTGCAACTAAGACTAAATGTATTACGTAGATTTCTTCATTAAATCTTACGTTAAATTTAGGACTATTTTGAGGGGGGGGAAAAAAACCAGTAATACTGCAGTTTCTGGTTTTGTAAGTGGAGGTCTTTGAGGGAGTACGCGAGCGGACGTTACGCTTTGCGCCGCGTTCTGCTAGGAGCAAACGGAGCCTGGTATGTGGACGTGGTAAACCAGAAGGGCAGATGCACGCAGACAGAAGCCTGTTTCGGTGGATCGTGACTGGCTAACAGAGAGGATAACCTCAGAACGCCCAGCTAGAGGGGCGAGGAGGGTATGGAGGCCTTCTGTTGCATGACATAGTTTCATTATCTTAAAATGTGCTGTATGGAAACGACTACAGCCGCAATGTACGTCAAACAGAGAGGGGCAGGCAACTGGCAAAGGGGACCGGATTAAGCTAAAGTGCTTTTTCACTGCATACGTCAAGAAATTAGATGGTTGGCTCTGTCATCTTGAAAGAGGAGAGGAGAGGAAAAGTCAAATTACTGCAAAGAAACCACTACTAAAAGGACACCAATAAGAAAAAGAGACTTGCTTGGGTCAAGAAACACAAGCACTTTTTTTTTATTTGACCTTTATTTAACTAAAGGAGGCAAGTCAGTTAAGAACAAATTCTTATTTTCAATGATGGCCTAGGAACAGTGGGAACAGTCCCTGTTCAGGGGCAGAACGACAGATTTGTACCTTGTCAGCTCGGGGGTTTGAACTTGTAACCTTGCGGTTACTAGTCCAACGCTCTAACCACTAGGCTACCCTGCCGCCCCAATGGACCTTAGACTGCTGGAAATCTGTCATTTGGTCTGATGAATCCAAATTTGAGATTTTGGGTTCCAACAGCCCTGTCTTTGTGAGACGCAGAGTAGGCGAACGGATGATCTCCGTATGTGTGGTTCCCACCGTGAAGCATGGAGGAGGAGGTGGGATGGTGTGGGGGTGCTTTGCTGGTGACTCATTTAGAATTCAAGGCACACTGAACCATTCTGCAGCAATACATCATCCCATCTGGTTTGCTCTTAGTGTGACTTTTATTTTTCAACAGGACAATGACTCAACACACACCTCCAGGCTGTGTAAGGGCTATTTGAACAAGAAGGAGAGTGATGGATTGCTGCATCAGATGACCTGGCCTCCACAATCACCTCAACCCAATCGAGATGGTTTGGGATGAGTTGGACCGCAGAGTGCTCAGCATATGCGGGAACTCCTTCAAGACTGATGGAAAAGCATTCCAGGTGACTACCTCATAAAGCTGGTTGAGAGAATGCCAAGAGTGTGCAAAGCTGTCGTCAAGGCAAAGTGTGGATACTTTGAAGAATCTCATATATTATTTTATTTGTTTAACACTTTTTTGGTTACTACATGGTTCCATTGGTGTTATTTCATAGTTTGATGTCTTCACTATTATTTATACAAAGTAGAAAATAGTACAAATAAAGAAAAACCCTTGAATGAGAGTAGCTGTGCCCAAACTTTTGACTGGTGCTGTAGATATCACACACAGGATTATAACCTCCTGTGTGTGACCAATGTGTTACTGTCAATGTGTCCCTATGTATCATATCGGAGAGGGTTAGAGAGCACATTGGGGTTCTCCTGTCTGCTGGCGTGACTGACCGACTCTCCACACTGTGTGTGTGTGTCTCTCTCTCGTCCTCCCTCAGCCCATCCAAAGCAGTCAGACGGTGAGCTCCAGATAGCCTCCTGTATCCGGTGTCTCCACAGTTTTATTTTAGGAAAGGAGGCCGGCCATCCATCCATCCACATGGAATGTGTGTGTAGCTGTTGACAGTTGCCAGGCTGATATGTTATAATCATTGTCTCTTATGTCTAGCAGGTGGAGGAGGGTTCTCGTTTACAAAACTCCCGCACAGTTACGCAACTACAGCAGAGTCAAGACCACGGGACTTTAGGTGGAGTTGGGATATGCTGGGAGGTCAACTGTAAATGGACCACGCAGTGACTCGATACCTCAAATCATCAATTTACATTTACATTTAAGTCATTTAGCAGACGCTCTTATCCAGAGCGACTTACAAATTGGTGCATTCACCTTATGACATCCAGTGGAACAGTAGTGCATCTAAATCTTTTAAGGGGGGGGGGGGGGGGGGGTGAGAGGGATTACTTTATCCTATCCTAGGTATTCCTTAAAGAGGTGGGGTTTCAGGTGTCTCCGGAAGGTGGTGATTGACTCCGCTGTCCTGGCATCGTGAGGGAGTTTGTTCCACCATTGGGGGGGCCAGAGCAGCGAACAGTTTTGACTGGGCTGAGCGGGAACTGTACTTCCTCAGTGGTAGGGAGGCGAGCAGGCCAGAGGTGGATGAACGCAGTGCCCTTGTTTGGGTGTAGGGCCTGATCAGAGCCTGGAGGTACTGAGGTGCCGTTCCCCTCACAGCTCCGTAGGCAAGCACCATCAATACATTCCTACTAGGAGTCCTCTGAGGAGACAGGTGGTAGATTGGTCATGTCTTCATATGAAAACAGCTCTATAGAGAAGTATTCAAATCTGCAGGCCACCCAATCTATTTCACCTTTTCTAGATAGAAGAAGTGTGTGTTGAGAAGTCGTACCAAAACGGTGACTGCTTTTGAAATGATCACCTATAAAATCCCCCACACGAGGGCGCCGTTTCTAAGATTCTGCTGCTAAGGGTGTATTCTTCCTGATGTACAGTGCATTCAGAAAGTACACAGACCATTAGACTTCTTCAACTTGGTTACGTTATACAGTCTTATTCTAAAAATGAAGGACAAAGGACAAAGCAAAAACAGGTTCAGAATGTTTTGCTAATTTATTCACAGAGGTGGGTGTGGCCTATGTCATGTGCAGACAGAATAACCTTTTTTTTTTTTTTTTTTAAACAGTCATGTTGGAAAGTCACAGCTTCTGCTCAGTTCTTATGGCCCCATGAGGCCTAGGGTGCATTCATTACTGTAACAGTTTCCAACAAAAGCTAAACTTTCTATTGGACAAATTAAAGGTAGGTCCCGCCGCGTTTCGTTTGATTTCTAGGGAACACACCCCTAGACTATAGATTAGTGATATTATACAGCCGTGTTTCGGGGCCCCCAGACCACACGTTCCGTTGCTACTCCATCCTCAGGGTGTTTATGACTGTGAGGGCGATGTAGAAATGTGAATTATTTCGGTTCTGTCTGTAATGATGGGGTGTGTTCACGCTGTGATGGAAAAGAGCCAATCGGGGACAGGTCTAAGACTGGTGTACTATTGGCTTCCCAACACAGTACGTTTTAGTGGGAAGTTAATTGAAACATCCTTGGTTTAGGGATGTGAAAACGGCTGCAATATATATATTTTTTAAAGGTGACGATTGTCAGACGCTATATAAATCAATGACATACCGAGAAGCCAATGCCATTACGCAAGTAAGATTTCAAAACAATTAACGTTATCAGGTCTATCAATTTACATCACTGGATCATTCAGTACTGAAGCATAGAAGTATAAATGTGTTGTAGTTGTGTGAGAAACGTCAAGAGGAAGAAGAATAAGTCAGTGAGAGATGAAATGGCAGCTTCCCCCTCTCCCTCCCCATGGCACTGTCTGATTGGCTCACCATGCTGTCAGTCTGTTGTTCTGCACCAATCATACTGGCTTCTCTCCAGCTCCCTCAGTCTCTCCTCCCCTCTACCGGGCTCCGCTGAGTCAGCGACGTCTCCTGCCAACACACACACACACAGTGTTTGGGAGAGTAAATACACACCCACAGCGTTAAGACATTGATAGGGGAGAAACACACACACACACTTAGGGGGGTGTGAGAAACACACACACACTTAGGGGGGTGTGAGAAACACACACACACTTAGGGGGGTGTGAGAAACACACACACACTTAGGGGGGTGTGAGAGTGTGTGTTACAGCCTGGGTAGACACTGCACGACCCATCATTAAAGTTACTAACAGCTCTTTATGTGAGAGTAAAAACGAACATTTGGTCAAATGTGTGAAAGGTGGTAAAAAAATAAAAAATAAATCCTGACTAAATTTTACAGGAAGTAGACTAGAGATCTTTAAAAGCTGCAATATGTAAGTTTTTGGGCGGCCTGATCAAATTCGCATAGAAATGTGAGTTGTAGATCTGTCATTCTCATTGAAAGCAAGTCTAAGAAGCGGTAGATCTGTTCTATGTGCTCCATTTCTAAGTTAAAATTTTGTGTCTTTTACTTTTGGTTTTGTACACCAGCTTCAAACAGCTGAAAATACAATATTTTGGGTTATTGATAAGATATTTCGCAGTGGTTTGACTCTCTACACATTGCTTGTTTTGTCACATACTGAAATTAAGCAAACTCATTTGAATTTTTTTGCAACCTTCATGTGCTCACGACTCAGCTATGGCATTTAGTATTTCATGTGTTTGTACTTCACTGGCCTTGAGACATGGCCTTAAGTGGTCAAGACAAACAGAGCTGGCTAAAATGATTGGGCAGAAACAAGACCCCGGGATGTTATCTGCATAGAGAAAGTCTTGGGTGGGCCCACCTAAGCATTTTTGTTTTTTAAATACATTCTCAGGATGGAAAAAAATCTTCAAGTTTAAAAAACAGATATGAAGTATGTAGAAAAGATAACGTCGACCTACAGTGCGTCGACCTACGGTGCAGTCGGAAAAGTATTCAGACCCCTTTACTTTATCTACATTTTGTTGCGTTACAGCGTTATTCTAAAATTGATTTTTTTTCCCCCCTCGTCAATCTTCACACAATACCGAATAACGACAAAGCAAAAACAGGACATTTTTGCAAATATATTTAAAAAAAAAATATATATATATATATATATAAACTTAAGTGTCACATTTACATACTTTGTTGAAGCACCTTTGGCAGCGATTACTTCCTCAAGTCTTCAATTACAGCCTCAAGCTTGGCACATGTGTATTTGGGGAGTTTCTCCCATTCTTCTCTGTAGATCCTCTCAAGCTCGGTCAGGTTGGATGGGGAGCATCGCTGCACAGCTGTTTTCAGGTCTCTCCAGAGATGTTCGATTGGGTTCAAGTCCGAACTCTGGCTGGGCCACTCAAGGACATTCAGAGACTTGTCCCGAAGCCATTCCTGCTTTGTCTGTGTGCTTAGGTTGTTGTCCTGTTGGAAGGTGAACCTTCACCCCAATCTGAGGTCCTGAGCAGGTCATCTAATTTCTCTCTTTACTTTGCTCCGTTCATCTTTCCCCTCAACCTTGACTAGTCTCCAAGTCCCTCCCGCTGATAAACATCCCCACAGCATGATGCTGCCACCACCACCATGCTTCACTGTAGGGATGGTGACAGGTTTCCCACAGACGTGACACTTGGCATTCAGGCCAAAAAATTCAATGTTGGTTTCATCAGACCAGAGAATCGTTTCTCATGGTCTGAGAGTCTTTAGGTGCCTTTTGGCAAACTCCAAGTGGCCTATCATGTCCCTTTTACTGAGGAGTGGCTTCTGTCTGGCCACTCTACCATAAAGGCCTGATTGGTGGAGTGCTTCAGAGATGGTTGTCCTTCTGGATGGTTCGCTCATCTCCAAAGAGGAACTCTAGAAATCTGTCAGAGTGACCATCGGGTCCTTGGTCACCTTCCTGGCCAAGGCCCTTCTCCCCCCATTGCTCAGTTTGGGCAGCTGGCCAGCTCTAGGAAGAGTCTTGGTGGTTCCAAACTTCTTCCATTGAAACAGACTCCGTGAGGGTGGTATGAGGGCCCGACGTCCACAGGTGGGGGTTGTGCTTACAGCCCAACACCGTGCAGGACGTTTGGCATTTGCCAGAGAACACCAAGATTGGCAAATTCGCCACTGGCGCCCTGTGCTCTTCACAGATGAAAGCAGGTTCACACTGAGCACGTGACAGACGTGACAGTCTGGAGACGCCATGGAGAATGTTCTGCTGCCTGCAACATCCTCCAGCATGACCGTTTTGGCAGTGGGTCAGTCATGGTGTGGGGTGGCATTTCTCAGCCCTCCATGTGCTCGCCAGAGGTAGCCTGACTACCATTAGGTACCGAGATGAGATCCTCAGACCCCTTGTGAGACCATATTCTGGTGTGGTTGGCCCTGGGTTCCTCCTAATGCAAGACAATGCTAGACCTCATGTGGCTGGAGTGTGTCAGCAGTTCCTGCAAGAGGAAGGCTTTGATGCTATGGACCGCCCGTTCCCCAGACTTGAATCCAATTGAGCACATCATGTCTCGCTCCATCCACCAATGAGGCTCAGTAGTATGTGTGGCCTCCACGTGCCTGTATGACCTCCCTACAACGCCTGGGCATGCTCCTGATGAGTTGGCGGATGCTTTAGTCCAGGTCTGGAAGGAGATCCCTCAGGAGACCATCCGCCACCTCATCAGGAGCGTGCCCAGGCGTTGTAGGGAGGTCATACAGGCACGTGGAGGCCACACATACTACTGAGCCTCATTTTGACTTGTTTTAAGGACATTACATCAAAGTTGGATCAGCCTGTAGTGTGGTTTTCCACTTTAATTTTGAGTGTGACTCCAAATCCAGACCGCCATGGGATGATAAATTTGTTTTCCATTGATAATTTGTGTGTGATTTTGTTGTCAGCACATTCAACTATGTAAAGAAAAAAGTATTTAATAAGAATATTTCATTCATTCAGATCTAGGATGTGTTATTTTAGTGTTCCCTTTATTTTTTTGAGCAGTGTACATTTGAACAAATATCTAGAAACCTGTTTTCGCTTTGTCATTATGGGGTATTGTGACGTCATTATGGGGTATTGTGACGTCATTATGGGGTATTGTGACGTCATTATGGGGTATTGTGACGTCATTATGGGGTATTGTGACGTCATTATGGGGTATTGTGACGTCATTATGGGGTATTGTGACGTCATTATGGGGTATTGTGTGTAGATTGATGACGGATTATTTAAAAAATCCATTTTAGAATAAGGCTGTAACGTAACAAAATGTGGAAAAAGGTCAAGGGGTCTGAATACTTTCCAAATGCACCGTATGTATGCATGTATGCATTTTATGATAAATATTCTATAACTACTAACAATCATTCAAATAAAGGGTAGACAAAACAATTTGAGTATTGATTGTTCCGTTTCAGAATAAGAACACAGCATTAGCCATGGCAAAATGTGTAGAATTGCACAACATTTCTCTCAGTTCCATGGAAAAATATATGTGGAATTCCAGGAAGTGTGCTTTAAAACCAATTCTCTCCGCCGCCAAGGCAGGGCCTCAAATTCTTACCCAGGGCCCAGACCCGAATTCAGTCACGCCCAATGGGCTACCCACGCCCAATGGGCTACCCACGCCCATTCTCCCCCAACACCTAAGCCCCTTTTGAATCCAGAAAACCCCTGCACCAATATATATATAGCCTAGAGATTAGCCTCTGCAGATCCCCAACAACAGATTGTTCCAGTTTTCACATGAAATGGAAAGACACTTCCTTTATGGACACTCAATCTTAACTCCTCCTCCACATTTACTGGATTGGTTGAATAGTGCAGAAGAGAACAGTATCCCCCATCCCCCTCTCAAGACCAGTATGTACTTTCAGGTGTTTCTTTTACACCTGCTACATTAGAACTAGGCCCTACCTACAAGAACCCACACATACAGTAGAGATGCTGGTTAAGATGGCTGCCATCGATAGTAGCTTTGACTAAGAAGGTTGTGCTGTCTCATCAGTCAGTCAGTATTCATTTAAAAAGGCCAGACTGGACTAGTAGACTCCACCAAGACGCACACGTTCTGAGGCTGCGCTCTCTCTCCCTCCACACGGACCTTGATCCAAGATGACAAGCCTTCTAATTGGATGAGTAACAATTTACAGGAAACGGGAAACTCAACATTTCTCAAGAGTTGTTACTGGAAACATTGATCCATGACTGCCTGTGTCTCAACAGGGCACCCTGTTCCCTATATAGTGCAATACTTCTGGACCAGACCCATAGACATGTTGGTTGTTCAGCAACAAAACCAAACATGTGCTCAACTATGAGACGAGGTCTCCAAATGTTTATTGAAAGCATAAATACATTTGCACAAAATGAGCACTTGTGGTCCCTCAAATACATATGGTTACAGTTGTCGGTTAGCTTGCTAGTGATTCTTTTTGTTGACATTTTAGTATAAAAATGTGACATCGGTCAAAACAAGACATGGTAACAACAATAAGATGAAACTAGCTGAAACGAGCCACCTACGATTCCCCTCATGGCAGCTTGTCGTCATTGTTGCCAGTTACCTGACCATTCAGAATCATTGTTGCCAGTTACCTGACCATTCAGAATCATTGTTGCCAGTTACCTGACCATTCAGAATCATTGTTGCCAGTTACCTGACCATTCAGAATCATTGTTGCCAGTTACCTGACCATTCAGAATCATTGTTGCCAGTTACCTGACCATTCAGAATCATTGTTGCCAGTTACCTGACCATTCAGAATCATTGTTGCCAGTTACCTGACCATTCAGAATCATTGTTGCCAGTTACCTGACCATTCAGAATCATTGTTGCCAGTTACCTGACCATTCAGAATCATTGTTGCCAGTTACCTGACCATTCAGAATCATTGTTGCCAGTTACCTGACCATTCAGAAACATTGTTGCCAGTTACCTGACCATTCAGAATCATTGTTGCCAGTTACCTGACCATTCAGAATCATTGTTGCCAGTTACCTGGACCATTCAGAATCATTGTTGCCAGTTACCTGACCATTCAGAATCATTGTTGCCAGTTCCCTGACCATTCAGAATCATTGTTGCCAGTTACCTGACCATTCAGAAACATTGTTGCCAGTTACCTGACCATTCAGAAACATTGTTGCCAGTTACCTGACCATTCAGAAACATTGTTGCCAGTTACCTGACCATTCAGAATCATTGTTGCCAGTTACCTGACCATTCAGAATCATTGTTGCCAGTTACCTGACCATTCAGAATCATTGTTGCCAGTTACCTGACCATTCAGAAACATTGTTGCCAGTTACCTGACCATTCAGAATCATTGTTGCCAGTTACCTGACCATTCAGAATCATTGTTGCCAGTTACCTGACCATTCAGAAACATTGTTGCCAGTTACCTGACCATTCAGAATCATTGTTGCCAGTTACCTGACCATTCAGAATCATTGTTGCCAGTTAACTGACCATTCAGAATCCTAAACAACATACGGTATCCAGCCATGTCGATGCACGCTCATCATTTGTGACGTAGTCAACCAACCCGTCTATAGGTATGAGGGAAAAGGTTGTATGGTCAAAGTAGTGCACTATATAGGGAGCCATTTGGAACACAGCCACAATAAACACACCCAGCCAGCAGTAGACCAGCCATAATAAACACACCCAGCCAGCCAGCCAACGGTAGGCCAGCCATAGTTAACACACCCAGCCAGCCGTAAGGCTAGCCACAGTAAACACACCCACCCAGCGGTAGGCCAGCCATAATAAACACACCCAGCCAGCCGTAAGGCCAGCCACAGTAAACACACCCACCCAGCCAGCAGTAGACCAGCCACAGTAAACACACCCACCCAGCCAGCCAGCCAGCGGTAGGCCAGCCACAGTAAACACACCCACCCACCCAGCCAGTCGTAAGGCCAGCCACAGTAAACACACCCACCCAGCCAGCCGTAAGGCCAGCCACAGTAAACACACCCACCCAGCCAGTCGTAAAGGCCAGACACAGTAAACACACCCACCCAGCCAGTCGTAAAGGCCAGACACAGTAAACACACCCACCCAGCCAGTCGTAAGGCCAGACACAGTAAACACACCCACCCAGCCAGTCGTAAGGCCAGACACAGTAAACACACCCACCCAGCCAGCCGTAAGGCCAGCCACAGTAAACACACCCACCCAGCCAGTCGTAAGGCCAGACACAGTAAACACACCCACCCAGCCAGTCGTAAGGCCAGACACAGTAAACACACCCACCCAGCCAGTCGTAAGGCCAGACACAGTAAACACACCCACCCAGCCAGCCGTAAGGCCAGCCACAGTAAACACACCCACCCAGCCAGTCGTAAGGCCAGACACAGTAAACACACCCACCCAGCCAGGCGTAAGGCCAGACACAGTAAACACACCCACCCAGCCAGTCGTAAGGCCAGACACAGTAAACACACCCACCCAGCCAGTCGTAAGGCCAGACACAGTAAACACACCCACCCAGCCAGTCGTAAGGCCAGACACAGTAAACACACCCACCCAGCCAGTCGTAAGGCCAGACACAGAGAGATGACCGGAGGATATTGACACAGGAAGCAGAGAGAAAATGAATTCCACAAACAGACGGATCCACCAAATACCACAACAGTCCCCACAGTGGGTGTTCTGGTTGGGGATAACATCAACATAGTAGTAGATGCCTGGGCTCCAGTGACAAGGACCAAGGCACTTCAATACTTGGCATTGCTATGATTTATTAGGTTGATTGATCAGAAGATATACGGAGAGTATAGAGGCCATGTACTGAGGGCCATGAACGAGTGAGTGCTAACAACTCAATTCTATTAGCCTAGCCTAATTCCTTAACGACTGCTCACTACATGGAGTTGAGCAGAACATGCAGTAGTCCGCGTGTAGAGCAAGTCATTATCGTTCAGACTGGACATTTTTTATTTTACCTTTTTTTTTTTTAACTAGGTAAGTCAGTTAAGAACAAATTCTTATTTTCAATGACGGCCCAGGAACAGTGGGTTAACTGCCTGTTCAGGGGCAGAACGACAGATTTGTACCTTGTCAGCTCGGGGGTTTGAACTTGCAACCTTCCAGTTACTAGTCCAACGCTCTAACCACTAGGCTACCCTGCCGCCTCTACACTCTAACCACTAGGCTACCCTGCCGCCCCTACACTATAACCACTAGGCTACTTGCCGCCTCTACACTCTAACCACTAGGCTACCTGCCCCCCTACACTCTAACCACTAGGCTACCCTGCCTGCCCTACACTCTAACCACTAGGCTACCATGCAGCCTCTACACTCTAACCACTAGGCTACCCTGCCTGCCTCTACACTCTAACCACTAGGCTACCCTGCCTGCCTCTACACTCTAACCACTAGGCTACCCTGCCGCCTCTACACTCTAACCACTAGGCTACCCTGCCGCCTCTACACTCTAACCACTAGGCTACCCTGCCGCCTCTACACTCTAACCACTAGGCTACCCTGCCGCCTCTACACTCTAACCACTAGGCTACCCTGCCGCCTCTACACTCTAACCACTAGGCTACCCTGCCGCCTCTACACTCTAACCACTAGGCTACCCTGCCGCCTCTACACTCTAACCACTAGGCTACCCTGCCGCCTCTACACTCTAACCACTAGGCTACCCTGCCGCCTCTACACTCTAACCACTAGGCTACCCTGCCGGCTACCCTGCAGCCTCTACACTCTAACCACTAGGCTACCCTGCCGCCTCTACACTCTAACCACTAGGCTACCCTGCCGCCTCTACACTCTAACCACTAGGCTACCCTGCCGCCTCTACACTCTAACCACTAGGCTACCCTGCCGCCTCTACACTCTAACCACTAGGCTACCCTGCCGCCTCTACACTCTAACCACTAGGCTACCCTGCAGCCTCTACACTCTAACCACTAGGCTACCCTGCCGCCTCTACACTCTAACCACTAGGCTACCCTGCCGCCTCTACACTCTAACCACTAGGCTACCCTGCACTCTAACCACTAGCCTCTACACTCTAACCACTAGGCTACCCTGCCGCCTCTACACTCTAACCACTAGGCTACCCTGCCGCCTCTACACTCTAACCACTAGGCTACCCTGCAGCCTCTACACTCTAACCACTAGGCTACCCTGCAGCCTCTACACTCTAACCACTAGGCTACCCTGCAGCCTCTACACTCTAACCACTAGGCTACCCTGCCGCCTCTCTAACCACTCTAACCAACCACTAGGCTACCCTGCCGCCTCTACACTCTAACCACTAGGCTACCCTGCCGCCTCTACACTCTAACCACTAGGCTACCCTGCAGCCTCTACACTCTAACCACTAGGCTACCCTGCCGCCTCTACACTCTAACCACTAGGCTACCCTGCCGCCTCTACACTCTAACCACTAGGCTACCCTGCCTGCCTCTACACTCTAACCACTAGGCTACCCTGCAGCCTCTACACTCTAACCACTAGGCTACCCTGCAGCCTCTACACTCTAACCACTAGGCTACCCTGCCGCCTCTACACTCTAACCACTAGGCTACCCTGCCGCCTCTACACTCTAACCACTAGGCTACCCTGCCGCCTCTACACTCTAACCACTAGGCTACCCTGCCGCCTCTACACTCTAACCACTAGGCTACCCTGCAGCCTCTACACTCTAACCACTAGGCTACCCTGCAGCCTCTACACTCTAACCACTAGGCTACCCTGCAGCCTCTACACTCTAACCACTAGGCTACCCTGCAGCCTCTACACTCTAACCACTAGGCTACCCTGCAGCCTCTACACTCTAACCACTAGGCTACCCTGCAGCCTCTACACTCTAACCACTAGGCTACCCTGCAGCCTCTACACTCTAACCACTAGGCTACCCTGCCGCCTCTACACTCTAACCACTAGGCTACCCTGCCGCCTCTACACTCTAACCACTAGGCTACCCTGCCGCCTCTACACTCTAACCACTAGGCTACCCTGCAGCCTCTACACTCTAACCACTAGGCTACCCTGCAGCCTCTACACTCTAACCACTAGGCTACCCTGCAGCCTCTACACTCTAACCACTAGGCTACCTGCAGCCTCTACACTCTAACCACTAGGCTACCCTGCAGCCTCTACACTCTAACCACTAGGCTACCCTGCATCACCTATGACAGAATGTCAATCATACGGTAATGAAAAAATATGTCATTGCTTCAAGGTTAATAAAAACGGTTTCCACAGCCCCCCCCAACAAAAAAATCCAAATTGGCTAGATTGTGAAAAATCATAAAAACATGTAGCTTTTTGGTCTTTAATGTTAGGTTTAAAATCACTTTAACCAACCAAACTGCTAACCTTAAGCCTAACGCTAACACAATACAGAAGAGAGACAAATAGGTTACTGACAACCTTAAGAAAACTTTCATTTAAAAAAAAAAGCACACAGAAATACTCACGCCAGAGTGACAAACTACATTGTTTATTTGACTACTACACGTACAGGGTTGGCCGTGAGGAGTGGGCGTACACAAGTACCCTGTTTTGATGTTGTTTTGTTGTTGTTGTTGTTGTTGTTGTGTTTTGTTTTTAGTTTTAAAACACATTGTGCGAGAAACAATATTTAAACACAACAGGCACCAAGTATAACGTTAAAGCTGCAATATGTCAAATTGTTTTGGCGACCTAACCAAATTCATATATAGAAATGTGAGCTATAGATTCTGTTCTATGTCCACTATTTCTATGCTTGCCGTTCTTAAGTTTTGTTTTTGCTGTCTTTTACTTTCGGTTTTGTACAGCAGCTTCAAAAACAGATAAAATATTTTTGGTTATTAAAAATATATTACACAGCGGTTTAAAAATGGTACAATTATTCTCTACAATTCTCTAAGAAGTGAACTATTAGATTTTAGTTGTGGCATATCGCACCTTTAACATAAGAGCAGTGTGCTTTCCCTCTCTGTCTACAGTAGTAATTAGTCTACTCTGTAGTGGTATTATCACTAGTTGATCGTCCTATTATTAGTTTAAGGCTTCCGACTGCTTCTCACGGAGCACTACACATGCTCCTCTCACTTCTCTGTAAAGACTGACACACCCCCTTCTGCACACTGCACACCAAGTCTTCAGACAAACAGAGAAGGAAAAATAAAAACTGTTTCAAACTACAACAAAAAAATCCATCATTCTAAAAATCCATCATTTCTTACCTGAGTGAAGTTGATTAGTAGTGCTTTGTTTAAAAACAAGACTCCTTTGTTAAAAACAAGAATTGTTTGGTTACTTCTCTCTCCTCCTCCCCTCAACATAAAGGTGAAGTGAAAGAAGTAGTTCTCCGTCTCCCCAACTCCCTCTGGTTGTAATCAGCAGCATGACGTCCCTCCGCTCTCACACCCTCTCTGCGTGCTCCTACTCTCTCTCTCTCTCTCTCCGTACTCTTCTTTCTCCTACTGTCCCCCTCTCTCTCTCTCTCTCTGTACTCTTCTTTCTCCTACTGTCCCTCTCGCTTTCTCCCTCCCCCTCTCTCTCCATACTCTTCTTTCTCCTACTGTCCCTCTCGCTTTCTCCCTCCCGCTCTCTCTCCATACTCTTCTTTCTCCTACTGTCCCTCTCGCTTTCTACCTCTCTCTCTCCGTATTCTTCTTTCTCCTACTGTCCCCCTCTCTCTCTCCCCACTCTTCTTTCTCCTACTGTCCCTCTCGCTTTCTCCCTCTCTCTCTCTCCGTACTCTTCTTTCTCCTACTGTCCCTCTCGCTTTCTCCCTCTCTCTCTCTCCGTACTCTTCTTTCTCCTACTGTCCCTCTCGCTTTCTCCCTCTCCGTACTCTTCTTTCTCCTACTGTCCCCCTCGCTTTCTCCCTCTCTCTCCGTACTCTTCTTTCTCCTACTGTCCCCCTCTCTCCGTACTCTTCTTTCTCCTACTGTCCCTCTCGCTTTCTCCCTCCCTCTCTCTCTCCGTACTCTTCTTTCTCCTACTGTCCCTCTCGCTTTCTCCCTCCTCTTCTTTCTCCTACTGTCCCCCTCGCTTTCTCCCTCCTCTTCTTTCTCCTACTGTCCCCCTCGCTTTCTCCCTCTCTCTCCGTACTCTTCTTTCTCCTACTGTCCCCTCGCTTTCTCCCTCTCTCTCTCCGTATTCTTCTTTCTCCTACTGTCCCCCTCTCTCTCTCCGTACTCTTCTTTCTCCTACTGTCCCCCTCGCTTTCTCCCTCTCGCTCTCTCCGTACTCTTCTTTCTCCTACTGTCCCTCTCTCCGTATTCCTCTCTCTCTCTCTCTCCGTACTCTTCTTTCTCCTACTGTCCCCCTCGCTTTCTCCCTCTCTCTCTCCGTACTCTTCTTTCTCCTACTGTCCCCCTCGCTTTCTCCCTCCCTCTCTCTCCGTACTCTTCTTTCTCCTACTGTCCCCCTCGCTTTCTCCCCCTCTCTCTCCCCGTACTCTTCTTTCTCCTACTGTCCCCCTCGCTTTCTCCCTCTCGCTCTCTCCGTACTCTTCTTTCTCCTACTGTCCCTCTCTCCGTATTCCTCTCTCTCTCTCTCTCTCTCTCTCTCTCTCTCTCTCCAGTACTCTTCTTTCTCCTACTGTCCCCCTCTCTCTTCTCTCCCTCTCTCTCCGTCTCTTCTTTCTCCTACTGTCCCCTCGCTTTCTCCCTCCTCTCTCTCTTTCTCCTACTCTTCTTTCTCCTCCTACTGTCCCCCTCGCTTTCTCCTCCTCTCTCTCTCCGTACTCTTCTTTCTCCTACTGTCCCCCTCGCTTTCTCCCTCTCTCTCTCTCTCCGTACTCTTCTTTCTCCTACTGTCCCCCTCTCTCCGTACTCTTCTTTCTCCTACTGTCCCCCTGGCTTTCTCCCTCTCTCTCTCCGTACTCTTCTTTCTCCTACTGTCCCCCTCGCTTTCTCCCTCTCTCTCCGTATTCTTCTTTCTCCTACTGTCCCTCTCGCTTTCTCCCTCTCTCTCTCTCCGTACTCTTCTTTCTCCTACTGTCCCTCTCTCTCCGTACACTTCTTTCTCCTACTGTCCCTCTCGCTTTCTCCCTCTCTCTCTCTCCGTACTCTTCTTTCTCCTACTGTCCCCCTCTCTCCGTACTCTTCTTTCTCCTACTGTCCCTCTCGCTTTCTCCCTCCCTCTCTCTCTCCGTACTCTTCTTTCTCCTACTGTCCCTCTCGCTTTCTCCCTCCTCTTCTTTCTCCTACTGTCCCTCTCGCTTTCTCCCTCCTCTTCTTTCTCCTACTGTCCCCCTCGCTTTCTCCCTCCTCTTCTTTCTCCTACTGTCCCCCTCGCTTTCTCCCTCCTCTTCTTTCTCCTACTGTCCCCCTCGCTTTCTCCCTCTCTCTCTCCGTACTCTTCTTTCTCCTACTGTCCCTCTCGCTTTCTCCCTCTCTCTCTCCGTACTCTTCTTTCTCCTACTGTCCCTCTCGCTGTCTCCCTCTCTCTCTCCGTACTCTTCTTTCTCTAACTGTCCCCCTCTCTCCGTACTCTTCTTTCTCCTACTGTCCCTCTCGCTTTCTCCCTCTTCTTTCTCCTACTGTCCCCCTCGCTTTCTCCCTCCTCTTCTTTCTCCTACTGTCCCTCTCGCTTTCTCCCTCTTCTTTCTCCTACTGTCCCCCTCGCTTTCTCCCTCTCTCTCTCTCCGTACTCTTCTTTCTCCTACTGTCCCTCTCGCTTTCTCCCTCCTCTTCTTTCTCCTACTGTCCCCCTCGCTTTCTCCCTCCTCTTCTTTCTCCTACTGTCCCCCGCTTTCTCCCTCTCCTCTTCTTTCTCCTACTGTCCCCTCGCTTTCTCCCTCTTCTCTCTCCTACTGTCCCCTCTTTCTCTCCTACTGTCCCTCTCCTACTGTCCCTCCCTCCTCCTCTTCTTTCTCCTACTGTCCCCCTCGCTCCCTCTCTCTCTCCGTCTTCTTTCTCCTACTGTCCCCCTCGCTTTCTCCCTCTCTCTTTCTTTCTCCTACTGTCCCTCTCGCTTTCTCCCTCTCTCTCTCTCTCTCCGTACTCTTCTTTCTCCTACTGTCCCCCTCGCTTTCTCCCTCCTCTTCTTTCTCCTACTGTCCCTCTCGCTTTCTCCCTCCTCTTCTTTCTCCTACTGTCCCCCTCGCTTTCTCCCTCCTCTTCTTTCTCCTACTGTCCCCCTCGCTTTCTCCCTCCTCTTCTTTCTCCTACTGTCCCTCTCGCTTTCTCCCTCCTCTTCTTTCTCCTACTGTCCCCCTCGCTTTCTCCCTCTCTCTCTCTCCGTATTCTTCTTTCTCCTACTGTCCCCCTCGCTTTCTCCCTCGCTCTCTCTCCGTATTCTTCTTTCTCCTACTGTCCCCCTCGCTTTCTCCCTCTCTCCGTATTCTTCTTTCTCCTACTGTCCCTCTCTCCGTATTCCTCTCTCTCTCTCTCTCTCTCTCCGTACTCTTCTTTCTCCTACTGTCCCCCTCGCTTTCTCCCTCCCTCTCTCTCTCCGTACTCTTCTTTCTCCTACTGTCCCCCTCGCTTTCTCCCTCTCTCTCTCTCCGTACTCTTCCTTCTCCTACTGTCCCCCTCTCTCCGTACTCTTCTTTCTCCTACTGTCCCCCTCGCTTTCTCCCTCTCTCTCTCCGTACTCTTCTTTCTCCTACTGTCCCCCTCGCTTTCTCCCTCCCTCTCTCTCCCTCTCCGTATTCTTCTTTCTCCTACTGTCCCTCTCGCTTTCTCCCTCTCTCTCCGTACTCTTCTTTCTCCTACTGTCCCTCTCGCTTTCTCCCTCCCTCTCTCTCCGTACTCTTCTTTCTCCTACTGTCCCCCTCGCTTTCTCCCTCTCTCTCTCTCCGTACTCTTCTTTCTCCTACTGTCCCCCTCGCTTTCTCCCTCTCTCTCTCCGTACTCTTCTTTCTCCTACTGTCCCCCTCTCTCCGTACTCTTCTTTCTCCTACTGTCCCTCTCGCTGTCTCCCTCTCTCTCTCCGTACTCTTCTTTCTCCTACTGTCCCCCTCGCTTTCTCCCTCTCTCTCTCCGTACTCTTCTTTCTCCTACTGTCCCCCTCGCTTTCTCCCTCTCTCTCTCCGTACTCTTCTTTCTCCTACTGTCCCCCTCGCTTTCTCCCTCTCTCTCTCTGTACTCTTCTTTCTCCTACTGTCCCTCTCGCTGTCTCCCTCTCTCTCTCTGTACTCTTCTTTCTCCTACTGTCCCCCTCGCTTTCTCCCTCTCTCTCTCTGTACTCTTCTTTCTCCTACTGTCCCTCTCGCTGTCTCCCTCCCTCCCTCTCTCTCTCTCTCCCTACTCTTCTTTCTCCCTCTCCATCTCGTTCTGACCATGTGAAGGGATCTTTTCTATAGGTAGGGCCCTTAAGTGTGATTTTGAGAGCAAAAACCTGAAGAAAAAAAAAATCTAACAAAACAGAGCAAACTGAATTTGAGAGAAAAAAATATAAAAAGACAGAACTAGGCATTTTATTTTATTTTTTAAAGATTTTTATTGTGCCTGAAATAGGGCACAACCCGTCTCGGTTTCACCAACTGCACCACCCTCGACTCCGCCTAAACAAAACCAGTAGCCTATACTGGGTCTCCTTGCTATACAAATCCTAACCTTTGATGGTAACAACAACAGGACCTTTTAAAGTAACCTTTAGGCCAACAGGATAGCCTAAACTTTGATTTTTTTTTTTAAACAAGCCAGTATTCACGGGCTAGTGAGTGACTACTGAATCTGGGGCAAAGGCAGTAGCACGCCTTTCATCCACAAATAATGAAAATGGAGGAATGGAATTCCTAAACATGACTCAACAGCTTATGAAAGCTCTGTGGCATTTTGATTTAGAATGTGTATGCTTACCACTCAGAATTATTATTATTTTTTTAACACAAAAGTTTAGGTACTAATCTCTGCTGACGTTCCAGTTGCCACACCCTCTCTCCTCTGCTGACGTTCCAGTTGCCACACCCTCTCTCCTCTGCTGTAAGCAGGTTGCTACATGTCAAACCTCTTTTGACAGCACTGACAATACAGCACAATTTCACACACACACAGCATTTCCCCAACAGCCAACATGACAACAACCAAATCACTACGAACACAGGTTTTACTCATCTTACCCTAAACTTACCTTACTACACGGTAAACTCCAACTTGTATAATTGGACGGACAGAACAACATCTCACAAATGACCATTAACCTTGCTGGGAACTCACTATTGAAAGTAGGCAAAGTAAAACAACTCTGCTGAATATATTTTTGCAGGGCTTGCAAACCATTACAGACTACAAAAAGGAAAGCACAGGCGAGAGCTGCCCAGTGACATGAGCCTAGCAGAAAAATAACACTGAAACATGCATGAGAGCACCAGCTGTTCCGGAAAACTGTGTGATCACGCTCTCCGCAGCCGATGTGAGTAAGACCTTTAAACAGGTCAACATTCACAAGGCCGCAGGGCCAGACGGATTACCAGGACGTGTACTCCAAGCATGCGCTGACCAACTGGCAAGTGTCTTCACTGACATTTTCAACCTGTCCCTGTCCAAGTCTGTAATACCAAACATGTTTTAAGCAGACTACCAAAGTCCCTGTGCCCAAGAACACTAAGGTAACCTGCCTAAATGACTACAGACCCGTAGCACTCACGTCTGTAGCCATGAAATGCTTTGAAAGGCTGGTCACGGCTCACATCAACATCCTTAAGTTTGCCGATGACACAGCAGTGGGTAGGCCTGATCACCGACGACGACGAGACAGCATATAGGGAGGAGGTCAGAGACCTGGCCGTGTGGTGCCAGGACAACAACCTCTCCCTCAATGTGATCAAAACAAAGGAGATGATTGTGGACTACAAGAAAAAGAGGACCGAGCACACCCCCATTCTCATCGACGGGCTGTAGTGGAGCAGGTTGAGAGCTTCAAGTTCCTTGGTGTCCACGTCACCAACAAACTATCATGGTCCAAATACACCAAAACAGTCGTGAAGATCCTGGACTTCCTGACGGGCCGCCTCCAGGTGGTAAGGATAGGTAACAACACATCCACCATGCTGATCCTCAACACAGGGCCCCCTCAGGGCTGCAGTGGAGCAGGTTGAGAGCTTTAAGTTCCTTGGTGTCCACATCACCAACAAACTAACATGGTCCAAGCACACCATTACAGTTGTGAAGCGGGCACGACAAAGCCTATTCCCACTCAGGAGACTGAAAAGATTTGACATGGGTCCTCACATCCTCAAAAGGTTCTACAGCTGCACCATCGAGAGCATCCTGACTGGTTGCATCACTACCTGGTATGGCAACTGCTCGGCCTTCTGCCCGCAAGGCACTACAGAGGGTAGTGCGAACGGCCCAGTACATCACTGGGGCCAAGCATCCTTCCATCCAGGACCTCTACACCAGACAGTGTCAGAGAAAGGCCCTAAAAATTGTCAGTCTATGACTAGCCACCTTAGTCATATACTGTTCTCTCTGCTACCGCACGGTAAGCGGAACCCAAGCGCCAAGTCGGGGTCCAAGAGGGTTCTAAACAGCTTCTACCCCCAAGTCATAAGACTCCTGAACATCTAATCAAATGGCTACCCAGACTACTTGCATCCCTCCCCCTCCCTCTTTTACCCTGCTGCTACTCTCTGTTGTTGTCATATATGCATAGTCACTTTAATAACTCTACCTACATGCACATATAATCTCAATTTCCTCTAACCGGTTCCCCCTGTATATAATCTCAATTTCCTCTAACCGGTACCCCCTGTATATAGCCTCCACATTGACTCTGTACCGGTACCCCCTGTATATAGCCTCCACATTGACTCTGTACCGTAACACCCTGTATATAGCCTCCACATTGACTCTGTACTGGTACCCCCTGTATATAGCCTCCACATTGACTCTGTACCGGTACCCCCTGTATATAGCCTCCACATTGACTCTGTACCAGTACCCCCTGCACATTGACTCTGTACCGGTACCCCCTGTATATAGCCTCCACATTGACTCTGTACCGGTACCCCCTGTATATAGCCTCCACATTGACTCTGTACCGGTACCCCCTGTATATAGCCTCCACATTGACTCTGTACCGGTACCCCCCGTATATACTCTGTACCGTAATACCCTGTATATACCCTCCACATTGACTCTGTACCGTAATACCCTGTATATAGCCCCGCTATTGTTATTTACTGCTGCTCTTTAACTACTTGTTACTCTTATTTAATTTAAACTGCATTGTTGGTTAGAGACTCGTAAGTAAGCATTTCACTGTAAGGTGAAACCTACACCTGTTGTATTCGGCACGCGTGACTAATAAAATTTGATTTCATAGTTTTGATGTCTTCACTATTCTAAAATGTAGAAAATAGTTTTAAAAGATAAAAGAAAAACCCATTGCATGAGTAAGTGTCCAAAATTGACTGGTACTGTATATCAAACTAAACCATTTAAAAATACAGAACTCATGCATCAATCCCATATTTACCAGGAATCATTTGAAGCAAGTAGTAAGTATTATAGTGTGGTCCAAAGCAACAGAACATATGAGTCAGAACATATGAGTCAGAACATATGAGTCATGTTACACTGCACTCCAGACAGGGCCTGATGAAACCTCTATCCATGGGACAGACACATATACATACACACACACACACACACACACACACACACACACACACACACACACACACACAGACCTATAACGCAGTAACACATCGACGCAAACTCTCCCATCCTTATCCCGCAAAAAAACAAAACTGAGGTCAGTGGATAAATGGCCAAATCTATATATTTTTTTAAAAGACCAACTAGCTTTGGATTGTGAAAGTGTTATAAATGCCAGTGAAATAACCTTCCGGACAACCTAAGCCTACTCCAAAAACAAGGAGCCCAGGGAATATATTGTCAACATTAGCAGAAAGATTGGGTTACTGTATCTTCATACAAACAAGTATCCTGACCCCAAGAAATCTACACAAGACTTGTTTTGTTTTATTTTCCACAGGGAGTTTTCCGAAAGAATCAATTCAGTGGCTGGTGAATCACCCGAAATAGTCAGAGCGGACTTGGGGGCTTACAATAACGTTCCATTGATAAAATATAAATAAATAAATAAATAAATACTCTGTTGCATAATCTTTCTGAAACAACAGTAGCAACAATTTTGTTACCACCATAGACAATGTGACAAAATAAAAAAAATGTAGTATATATTATTATTATCACGTGACAGTTGGAAATGTATATATTATTATCATCACGTGACAGTTGGAAATGTATATAATATTATCATCACGTGACAGTTGGAAATGTATATATTATTATCATCACGTGACAGTTGGAAATGTAAGCTACACAGAGAATGGAGACAAAAACACTCATCTACTTCTCTGCTGTTGTGGGATTTACCCTGGTCTAGAAACTACTTTCTGTCATTAAAACTGTTCCACAGGTCAGACTAACATTTTCACTTCTCCATTTACAGGAAAACATAACAAGTTGGTTTCACTTCTAAATCTGAAGTAGGCCATGTGTAAATAAGCATGAATCTTTCATCCATATTATTCTGGGATCGGTCCTTCAAGAGCTCAACCAACAGTATTTCACGTAAACAATATTTTTTGTCCAGTCACACTCACAGCAGCCCTGTCATCACACATCAACACCCAGGTCAAAGTTCACCATGCACTGATAACAGTCAGAAATTGCAATGTTTTTGAGCAATTATGTAGCTAGTTCTGTCCTGTCCAGCACAAGATATGAGCCGGGAAGGAGGAATGGAATCTCTCAGAGCCCAAACAAATAAATGTGCTTGACGAAGGACAGAGCGGTGGGCAGAGTGGTGGGTAGAGTGGTGGGTGGGCAGAGTGGTGGGCAGAGTGGTGGGCGGGCAGAGTGGTGGGTAGAGTGGTGGGTGGGTAGAGTGGTGGGTGGGCAGAGTGGTGGGTGGGCAGAGTGGTGGGCGGGCAGAGTGGTGGGTAGAGTGGTGGGCAGAGCGGTGGGTGGGCAGAGTGGTGGGTAGAGCGGTGGGTAGAGCGGTGGGTGGGCAGAGTGGTGGGCAGAGTGGTGGGCAGAGTGGTGGGCAGAGTGGTGGGTAGAGTGGTGGGTAGAGTGGTGGGCAGAGTGGTGGGCAGAGCGGTGGGTGGGCAGAGCGGTGGGTGGGCAGAGCGGTGGGTGGGCAGAGCGGTGGGTGGGCAGAGCGGTGGGTGGGCAGAGCGGTGGGTAGAGCGGTGGGTAGAGCGGTGGGCAGAGCGGTGGGCAGAGCGGTGGGTGAGCAGAGCGGTGGGTGAGCAGAGCGGTGGGTGGGCAGAGCGGTGGGTGGGCAGAGCGGTGGGCAGAGCGGTGGGTGGGCAGAGCGGTGGGTGGGCAGAGCGGTGGGTGGGCAGAGCGGTGGGTGGGCAAAGTGGTGGGCAGAGCGGTGGGTGGGCAGAGCGGTGGGCAGAGCAGTGGGTGAGCAGAGCGGTGGGTGGGCAGAGCGGTGGGCAGAGCAGTGGGTGAGCAGAGCAGTGGGTGAGCAGAGCGGTGGGTGGGCAGAGCGGTGGGTGGGCAGAGCGGTGGGTGGGCAGAGCGGTGGGCAGAGCAGTGGGTGAGCAGAGCGGTGGGTGGGCAGAGCGGTGGGTGAGCAGAGCGGTGGGTGGGCAGAGCGGTGGGTGAGCAGAGCGGTGGGTGGGCAGAGCGGTGGGGGAAATATTCAAAAACACAGTGATACAAGTAGTAAAACTATTACTAAACCTATACAGTTCTCCCACGCCAATATTATTGAAAACATTATTTAAAGCTGCACTTTAGTCTCATACATTCACACAAGCTGATGGTTAGAGTTCACATGACATTCTCTTGACTGTTGCCATGACAATAGGTGGGTGGGCGGGTGGCTAGCTACAATAGAACATGTGATTTTCGTTCTCTCAACATTTTAGGCTAGCCAATTTAAAATTAGAGGTTGGCCGATTAATTAGGGCGATTTCAAGTTTTCATAACAATCGGTAATCAGCATTTTTGGATGCCGATTATGGCCGATTACATTGCACTCCACAAGGAAACTGCGTGGCAGGCTGACCACCTGTTACGCGAGTGCAGCAAGGAGCCAAGGTAAGTTGCTAGCTAGCAATTAAACTTATCTTATAAAAAAACAATCAATCTTAACATAATCCCTAGTTAACTACACATGGTTGATGATATTACTAGTTTAACTAGCTTGTCCTGCGTTGCATATAATCGATGCGGTGCCTGTTAATTTATCATCCAATCACAGCCTACTTACGCCAAACAGGTGATGATTTAACAAGCAAATTCGCAAAAAAAAAAGCACTGTCGTTGCACCAATGTGTACCTAACCATAAACATCAATGCCTTTCTTTAAAATCAATACACAAGTATATTAAACCTGTATATTTGGTTAAAAGAAATTAATGTTAGCAGGCAATATTAACCAGGTGAAATTGTGTCAGTTCTCTTGCGTTCTGTGCATGCAGAGTCAGGGTATATGCAGCAGTTTGGGCCGCCTGGCTCGTTGCGAACCGTGTGAAGACCAATTCTACCTAACAAAGACCGTAATTAATTTGCCAGAATTATGACATAACATTGAAGGTTGTGCAATGTAACAGCAATATTTAGACTTAGGGTTGCCGCCCGTTTAACAAAATACGGAATGGTTCCGTATTACACTGAAAGAATAAATGATTTGTTTTCTAAATGATAGTTTCCAGATTTGACCATATTAATGACCAAAGGCTCGTATTTCTGTGTTAATTATAATATAATTAAGTCTATAATTTGATAGAGCAGTTTGACTGAGCGGTGGTAGGCAGCAACATGCTCGTAAGCATTCATTCAAACTTTACTGCAGTTGCAATGCTTGAAGCACAGCGCTGTTTATGACTTCAAGCCTATCAACTCCCGAGATTAGGCTGGCAATACTATAGTGCCTATAAGAACATCCAATAGTCAAGGGTAAATGAAATACAAATGGTATAGTGAGAAATAGTCCTATAATAACTACAACCTAAAACTTCTTACCTGGGAATATTGAAGACTCCTGTTAAAAGGAACCACCATCTTTCATATGTTCTCATATTCTGAGCAAGGAACTAAAACATTAGCTTTTTTTACATGGCACATATTGCACTTTTACTTTCTTCTCCAACACTTTGTTTTTGCATTATTTAAACCAAATTGAACATGTTTCATTATTTATTTATTATTTATGTATTATATTAATTTAAAATTAAAGTGTTCATTCAGTATCGTTTTCTCACCAATTTCGTGGTATCCAATTGTTAGTAGTTACTATCTTGTCTCATCGCTACAACTCCCGTACGGGCTCGGGAGAGACGAAGGTCGAGAGCCATGCGTCCTCCGAAACACTACCCAACCAAGCCGCACTGAGTCTTAACACAGCGCGTATCCAACCCGGAAGCCAGCCGCACCAATGTGTCGGAGGAAACACCGTGCACCTGGCGACCTTGGTTAGCATGCACTGCGCCCGGCCCACTACAGGAGTCACTAGTGCGCGATGAGGCAAGGATATCCCTACCGGCCAAACCCTCCCTAACCCGGACGATGCTAGGCCAATTGTGCGTCGCCCCACGGACCTCCCGGTCGCGGCCGGCTACGACAGAGCCTGGACGCGAACCCAGAGTCTACGGTGGCACGGCTAGCACTGCAATGCAGTGCCCTAGACCACTGCGCCACCCGGGAGGCAAATATTATATAAATGTACTTTTAAAAAAAATATATATATATTTTTTTAAATATTAATAAAAAAATATTTTAAATAACATTTAAAAAATTCGGCCAATTAATCATTATCAGTTTTTTTTTTGGTCCTACAATAATCGGTATCGACGTTGAAAAATCATAAAAATCGGTCGACCTCTATTTAAAATAGCTTCAAAACATGTCTATGGGCTATTCAAAGAGTAGTGTGACCTGTAACAGGATCAGAGCCATCAATAAAGCACCGCATAACACAGCAGGTATGTTGTATACCACACGAGGGAAAGAGGCCCGGGGCTACACATGGAGGGGTGGAGAAGTGGCCACGACTCGCACGTATGACACCAGGTAACTGCCAAAATAAAGGAAACTCCAACATAAAGTAGTCTTCATAGGGAGTTGGGCAACCACGAGTCAGAACACGCCCCTTGAAATAGATTCAACAACTGTCTGGAACTCTATCGGAGGGCTGTGAAAACCATTCTTCCATAATTTGTTGTCTTGTTGACAGTGGTGGGGAAAATGCCGTCTCAGGCGCTGCTCCAGAATCAAGTGTTCAGTTGGGTTGAGCTCTGGTGACTGAGACGGCCATGGCATATGGCTTACATCGCTTTCATGCTCACCAAACAATTCAGTGACCACTTGTGCCCTGTGGGTGGGGACATTGTCGCTTTATGGGGGGGGGCATAGCCATGGTAGCCAAAATAATGCCCTGCCCAGCATTTTTTTATACATGACCCTAAGCATGATGGGATGTTAATTGCCTAATTAACTCAGGAACCACACC
The DNA here is from genome assembly GCF_034236695.1 of Oncorhynchus nerka. NCBI lineage: Eukaryota > Metazoa > Chordata > Actinopteri > Salmoniformes > Salmonidae > Oncorhynchus > Oncorhynchus nerka. The sequence continues at coordinate 94,939,914 of NC_088405.1, read as the reverse complement.
TGTGTAGAAGGACTTGCTTTCAATATTCTTTGTATCCCTCATTTACTGGAAGTGTTTCCTTTATTTTGGAAGTTACCGGAGGTGTGTTCATTACAGAAACCCTTTACCATTTAAGAACCAGAATGGAAGTAGAGGAAAACATTTCTATTGGACTGTTGGTAGAAGAAATATGCCCAGAGAAGCAGGAGATTGAACTTCACACAACTTTATATAGACTTGTCCCTGTTAGTTAACACTATCAACGTTTCCTTTTACTGTGGGAATTGTGATCGAATCAACGCAAATATTAGCAACTTTCAATTAAAGATTCAGAGACAAAACAAACTATTGATCTGATTGGTTACTGATCTGATTGGTTACTAATAATATCATTTAAAATCCCTCAAATGGTGTCCCATATGTGTTTAGACACGGTGACAAGTACGCAAGGCTATTTTGTTGGACGCAGAATGTTGGACGCAGAATGCATCTGATTAGGATTCTATCACATTGACAGCCTGTACTCTACACAGACCGGTGCGCCATAACCAATCAGAGCTGTACATGTGTTTATATCCTTCGCTAGTTAGTGAGATATTAGCCCAGTTATAGTCAGCAATGGGGGAGTGATTGCTTTCTTGAAGAACACAGAACGTGTGCATTTCTACACATCTTTGAAAAGTGAGTCAGGTAAAATATATATATTTTTGTCTTAAAGGGGTAGTGTTGTATTTTGAGACATACTTGAATAAGCTAAGTAGCCAATGAGCACAGGGTAGCATAATTTGTCATATTCTCTCTAATAAATGGTATGGGAATAATGATACGTTTTATTTTGTAAAGTGGTTTCTTGCATCAAAACGTTCAGTCACATCCTTGTCTGAAGAACAAGTGGATAAACAAGTTAAATGTCAAGGCCTGCATGAAAAGTCTCATGGGATGTAGGTGTACATTGGGGCGGCAGGGAGCCTAGTGGTTAGAGCGTTGGACTTGTAACCGAAAGGTTGCTAGATCGAATCCCCAAGCTGACAAGGTAAAAATCTGTCATTCTGCCCCCTGAACAAGGCAGTTAACCCACTGTTCTTAGGCCGTCATTAAAAATAAGAATATGTTCTTAACTGACTTGCCTAGTTAAATAAAAGGTTAAAAAAAATACAACATTGGCTGAACGATAGAACAGTTCTTTTCCATGTTACAAGGATGTATTTTCTCAATTGTTTTTGATGGTAGGCCACTCTGGTAGGCTTTACCTTTTGATCAAATAGCCACAGTAACCTACTGTTAAAACTAACTTAAAGCGGGTACAGCCTCTGTACCGCGGTAACGCACACCGGAAGTTGCACAGAATTTTCACAACGTTCAAGTTTGCCATCAGCAGACCGGAAATTAGCTCAGTGGCGAAAAACATTTAGGTGACCATTGGGTAAGTCCCTCCCCTTTCATTCAATAAACGTTTTGTAAGCGAAGACATTTATGGTTTATCCTATGTGTAACTGTGTTGTTTTTATCGCACTGCTTTGCGTTATCTTGGCCAGGTCAAGCATCTGCCTCTAACCCTAGGAAGCTCTTTGCCACCTTCTCCTCCCTCTTGAATCCTCCTCCCCTCCCCCCCCCTCCTCCCTCTCTGCAGATGACTTCGTCAACCATTTTGAAAAGAAGGTCGACGACATCCGATCCTCGTTTGCTAAGTCAAACGACACCGCTGGTTCTGCTCACACTGCCCTACCCTGTGCTCTGACCTCTTTCTCCCCTCTCTCTCCAGATGACATCTCGCGTCTTGTGACGGCCGGCCGCCCAACAACCTGCCCGCTTGACCCTATCCCCTCCTCTCTTCTCCAGACCATCTCCGGTGACCTTCTCCCTTACCTCACCTCGCTCATCAACTCATCCCTGACCGCTGGCTACGTCCCTCCCGTCTTCAAGAGAGCGAGAGTTGCACCCCTTCTGAAAAAACCTACACTCGATCCCTCCGATGTCAACAACTACAGACCAGTATCCCTTCTTTCTTTTCTCTCCAAAACCCTTGAACGTGCCGTCCTTGGCCAGCTCTCCCGGTATCTCTCTCAGAATGACCTTCTTGATCCAAATCAGTCAGGTTTCAAGACTAGTCATTCAACTGAGACTGCTCTTCTCTGTATCACGGAGGCGCTCCGCACTGCTAAAGCTAACTCTCTCTCCTCTGCTCTCATCCTTCTAGACCTATCGGCTGCCTTCGATACTGTGAACCATCAGATCCTCCTCTCCACCCTCTCCGAGTTGGGCATCTCCGGCGCGGCCCACGCTTGGATTGCGTCCTACCTGACAGGTCGCTCCTACCAGGTGGCGTGGCGAGAATCCGTCTCCTCACCACGTGCTCTCACCACTGGTGTCCCCCAGGGCTCTGTTCTAGGCCCTCTCCTATTCTCGCTATACACCAAGTCACTTGGCTCTGTCATAACCTCACATGGTCTCTCCTATCATTGCTATGCAGACGACACACAATTAATCTTCTCCTTTCCCCCTTCTGACGACCAGGTGGCGAATCGCATCTCTGCATGTCTGGCAGACATATCAGTGTGGATGACGGATCATCACCTCAAGCTGAACCTCGGCAAGACGGAGCTTCTCTTCCTCCCGGGAAGGACTGCCCGTTCCATGATCTCGCCATCACGGTTGACAACTCCATTGTGTCCTCGTCCCAGAGCGCTAAGAACCTTGGTGTGATCCTGGACAACACCCTGTCGTTCTCAAATAACATCAAGGCGGTGGCCCGTTCCTGTAGGTTCATGCTCTACAACATCCGCAGAGTACGACCCTGCCTCACACAGGAAGCGGCGCAGGTCCTAATCCAGGCACTTGTCATCTCCCGTCTGGATTACTGCAACTCGCTGTTGGCTGGGCTCCCTGCCTGTGCCATTAAACCCCTACAACTCATCCAGAACGCCGCAGCCCGTCTGGTGTTCAACCTTCCCAAGTTCTCTCACGTCACCCCGCTCCTCCGCTCTCTCCACTGGCTTCCAGTTGAAGCTCGCATCCGCTACAAGACCATGGTGCTTGCCTACGGAGCTGTGAGGGGAACGGCACCTCACTACCTCCAGGCTCTGATCAGGCCCTACACCCAAACAAGGGCACTGCGTTCATCCACCTCTGGCCTGCTCGCCTCCCTACCACTGAGGAAGTACAGTTCCCGCTCAGCCCAGTCAAAACTGTTCGCTGCTCTGGCCCCCCAATGGTGGAACAAACTCCCTCACGACGCCAGGACAGCGGAGTCAATCACCACCTTCCGGAGACACCTGAAACCCCACCTCTTTAAGGAATACCTAGGATAGGATAAAGTAATCCTTCTCCCCCCTTAAAAGACCTAGATGCACTATTGTAAAGTGGCTGTTCCACTGGATGTCATAAGGTGAAAGCACCAATTTGTAAGTCGCTCTGGATAAGAGCGTCTGCTAAATGACTTAAATGTAAATGTAAATGTAGGTCGCAATTGTAAATGAGAACTTGTTCTCAAATGGCCTACCTGGTTAAATAAAAGGTGAAATAATCGAAATTGTCTTTAAAAGGTGCACTCAAAAATTCCCAAAATAACTGATGAATTTACGAACGTGCAACACCCGTTGAATATGACCACCGTCAGCAAAATATTATAATATATTTGCCAGCAGCACAGTCAGTCACTAACGCTCTTGACAACATTAAAAACAGCCTAACCAGCTCTGCTAGGGTCAGAGACAGGTGTTCTCTCATTCGTGTCTGACCCAAATAATTATCTAAACTTTTTCGCTAAACAGTAGAACGCAGATTATTCAGTCGATTTTCCCATTGGTCCCTAGACTATCGCAACATCTATATGAACGCAGCGGCCACTTGTTTAAAGCTGTTAAAAGCAGTTTATCATAGCGCACTGCGGCGCATGTTCTGCGCATGTGACAAATCAAATTTGATTTGATTTATTATGGGCAACAATTTTAGTACTCATCACTGCATGCTCTACCAGAAAGTTGGTTGGCCCTCTTTCACGTAGGTTGATACATTGCTGATCTCATTTATAAAATAAAGGTGTTAAAAAAATTAAAATTAAAAAGTAGCTTGCAACTTTAAGCCAGCTAACTTGGGTGCTTGGAAACAGACATGAGGACAAAACGCTCGGATCAACCCTCGTCCTCCGCCAAAGCATCCAGGATGCGCTCTGAACGACCCGAGGGCGAAATGGTCTGAATTTTAAAAAGACAACATTTGACAACTCTGTGAATTAACGAGCGACCCAGAGAGCGCACTCGTGACACACTGGAGATAATTTACGAACACACCCTTTGATAGGATCAGAGTAGCTTGGTACTACAAAGCATATAAAAACACGCTAAAACAGTACCGTTTGACAGATAAAATACCTAGTTCACTAATGTATGTAGAGAACCAAACAGGTGCAACAAGACGGAAATGTTGAAAACTAGGAGCTGGCTTTCCTTAGCCCACGTTCGACGAGCTTTAACGTTAGTGAGAGTGGTGATGCCCCATCAAACACACCGGCTGCTAGGAGGGGGAGGCGGTTCGAGGTCTACTGGACTGGTCTAGCTAAGCACACTGGCAAATGTCAAAATATTGGTCATGAACAGCATATCTCTCAGTAGCCGTGCAACACAATACACACCATTTTTTTTTTAAATTGACATGTTGGTTTATTTTTAAAAATACAATCGGGATAGCTACTCACTCAGAAAGAATCAGCTGATACAACGGTGACTCAGTAGACTACACGACTTCCGCATTCACGAGCGATGACCTATGCTTCGACCAATCAGAAAAAGTAAAGCATGCATTTAAACCAATGGTGAGAGAGAATCCATACCAATAACTGCGGAATAGCCAATGAAAGTTTGTGACAGGTAAAAGCGCGGTTGTGTAGCCGCGTCAATGGCGTGCACACACCCACACCAAAGCCAATCAAGACAGATCGGTGCCTCTAGAATGGGTGGATTCGATTAGGATATGGTCCGTGTTATGAACGGGCAAAAGCGGTGGTGAGGGAGGAGTGCCTGTCTAAAATGGAACCGTGATCTACGCCACTTACTCATGAGTCAACATGGTGCATCGCCTAGAAACATACATCTATTTTCCATAAAATATATGTTATAATTTTCTAACTAATTTTACATTGGGAAGGCAGATTAAGCAATAATTGTTGCATGTGAAAATACACAATCCTACTCATTACTCCGCGTGCTTAATTACATCACTTTTGTTTTGAGCAGACTTCACCGTGGGCATTGAACGGGGGCACCTGGCTCACGCCCGGGATACAGCCCGGTTCCCAAGACGAATGCATTCAACTTTCACCTGGCACAAAACAAGTTTTACCCGGGAATAGGGGGCAGATTAATCGAATTCCCTCAATGTTGCTGGCAATCGCGCGGCATCAGAGGCGGCAGTGCCTGTGGGCGGTATTCTAGTGAAATGAGGGACCAATAGAAAATCACAGCGCGGCACAAACTGATCACATGCTCTGACGCGTCATCGGGAGCTGTGTTAAAGCGGTCGTGACTCAATTTGAAATCTATTGCGTCTGAAACGTTCGTGCTCTTAGCTGAGCTGAGTATTGCAATCTCCAGGTGCACAATGAGCCCTACAAATATACGGGAGCACAAAGCACAGGTTAAAGAATTTTCCTGAAACAGCTTTTTCCCCCTGCAATCTAGAGCCGTAATCATTGTGCTTAATTCTATGCATATCTAAGCATACATGTAGAGCTGTCTTTATCCTCTAGACTTTTTTTAAAGAAACTAAATATACTTCTCTGCATCTCTGCTAAAAATCTGCCTAGAATATTGAAAGGAATGAGTGTTATTCAGTACATTTAGTTATTGCTTGCTTTTCTCAAATCTACCAACCTTGCCAGCTAACATAGTTAGTTAGACAAGCTAGCTATTCTACCTTGATTGATAGCCTGAAATGGCTTCTGGGTAGGTCGTTTTGATTTTGGAAGATAGGTATCCAATCTAGGCTAGCTAAAGCCAACTTTATAACATTTCTATGTGGCTCTGTTACAGAGAAACAGTATCATTATTATTTTCAAAGGGACATCTGAGGGGGCACGTACCACTGGGCATGACACCAGGGGCTTGGAATGTTACTGAGTAAGGGAAAGGCAATCAATCGCATGGCTGTGGTCACTGATAAGGGTGGAGAGCTGTTCATTCGGCTCTCCTATCTAAAGATCCCTTTTTTAAAAAGATTTTCTCATTTAATTTATTGTTGTTAGGTTCTAAACAAACAAGAGTTAAAAACTACCGGACAACTAGGAAAAGTTCAAACCAAGTTTAGTCACCCAATGGGTCAGACAGCGAAACAGACGATGACATGTTCACATCAGCACAAGTATATATTACCCCCCCTTTATGTGAAGCCTCCTCCTTTTCTCTAAACATGACATCTTTGTTGCTAGGCAGGAAGTTAAGTGATGTGACTGTTCCTTCTCCCTTAATGTGACCTGACCTCGGTACCCATTCCTCACTACTCCTTCCTTATCAGTGACCTGACCTCGGTACCCATTCCTCACTAATCCACAGCCCTTATCAATAACCTGACCTCGGTACCCATTCCTCACTACTCCACCCTTATCAGTGACCTGACCTCGGTACCCATTCCTCACTAATCCACAGCTCTCCACCCTTATCAGTGACCTGACCTCGGTACCCATTCCTCACTAATCCACAGCTCTCCACCCTCATCAATGACCTGACCTCGGTACCCATTCCTCACTAATCCACAGCCCTTATCAATGACCTGACCTCGGTACCCATTCCTCACTAATCCACAGCTCTCCACCCTTATCAATGACCTGACCTGACCTCGGGACCCATTCCTCACTAATCCACATCTCTCCACCCTTATCAATGACCTGACCTCGGTACCCATTCCTCACTAATCCACAGCTCTCCACCCTTATCAATGACCTGACCTCGGTACCCATTCTTCACTAATCCACAGCCCTTATCAATGACCTGACCTCGGTACCCATTCTTCACTAATCCACATCTCTCCACCCTTATCAATGACCTGACCTCGGTACCCATTCCTCACTAATCCACATCTCTCCACCCTTATCAATGACCTGACCTCGGTACCCATTCCTCACTAATCCACAGCTCTCCACCCTTATCAATGACCTGACCTCGGTACCCATTCCTCACTAATCCACAGCTCTCCACCCTTATCAATGACCTGACCTCGGTACCCATTCTTCACTAATCCACAGCCCTTATCAATGACCTGACCTTGGTACCCATTCCTCACTAATCCACATCTCTCCACCCTTATCAATGACCTGACCTCGGTACCCATTCCTCACTAATCCACAGCCCTTATCAATGACCTGACCTGACCTCGGTACCCATTCCTCACTAATCCACATCTCTCCACCCTTATCAATGACCTGACCTCGGTACCCATTCCTCACTAATCCACAGCCCTTATCAATGACCTGACCTCGGTACCCATTCCTCACTAATCCACATCTCTCCACCCTTATTAATGACCTGACCTCGGTACCCATTCCTCACTAATCCACATCTCTCTACCCTTATCAATGACCTGACCTCGGTACCCATTCCTCACTACTCCACAGCTCTCCACCCTTATCAATGACCGCAACCCCGTGATTGCCTTCTCCCTTACTCAGTAACATTCCAAGTCCCTGGCTCATATCCAACCTTAATTTACTCCACCATATGCTTTCCTCCTACAGATAGACATTAACTTCTGGTGTAGCAAATATTTCAAATTACAGCCCAACAACTGGAACCAGACTGTGAACCTTCTCCTTTCCATAAGATACCTGATGTCTAACAATAACATGTTCTGACAGAATGTAAACATTCTGCATTCCCCTCTCTCCCTCAGTGACTTGATAAAGGATATTTCAATTTTACAAGTCAGAACCCATCATTGTCGAGTTCAAGGGCAGGTAGTCTAGTGGTTAGAGTGTAGGGGTGGCAGGTAGTCTAGTGGTTAGAGTGTAGGGGTGGCAGGTAGTCTAGTGGTTAGAGCGTTGGATCAGTAACCGAAAGGTTGCTGAATCAAATCCCAGAGCTGACAATGTAAAAATCTGTTATTCTGCCCCTGAATGAGGCAGTTAACCCACTGTTCCCTGGTAGGCCGTCATTGTAAATAAGAGTTTATTCTGAACTGACTTGCCTAGTTAAGTAAAAATATGAGATAACAAAAGAGGAACATCAGAGAGAGAGACTGAAACTACAACAAATCAATCATTAAAGGCCCAATGCAGTCAAAAATGAGATTTTCTGAGGTTTTGTATATACACACTGAACAAAAATATAAACGCAACATGTAAAGTTTTGGTCCCATGAGCTGAAATGAAAGATCCCAGACATACTTCTCTCAAATGTTATGCACATATTTGTTTACATCCCTGTTAGTGAGCATTTCTCCTTTACCAAGATAATCCATCCACCTGACAGGTGTGGCATATCAAGAAGCTGTTTAAACAGTATGATCATTACACAGATGCACCTTGGGCTTTTTTAATTTTTTTAATTTCACCTTCATTGAACCAGGTAAGCAGGTTGAGAACAAGTTATCATTTACAACTGCGACCTGGCTAAGATAAAGCAAAGCAGTGTGACACAGACAACAACACAAAGTTACATATGGAATAAACAAACATACAGTCAATAATACAATAGAAAAAGTCTATATACAGTGTTTGCAGATGAGGTAGGAAAAGGGAGGTAAGGCAATAAATAGGCCATAGTGGTGAAATAATTACAATATAGCAATTAAACACTGTAGTGATAGATGTGCAGAAGATGAATGTGCAAGTAGAGATACTGGGCTGCAAAAGAGCAAAATAAATCCAATAAATAACAGTATGGGGATGAGGTAGTTGGATGGGCTATTTACTGATGGGCTGTGTACAGGTGCAGTGATCTGTGGCCTGCTCTGACAGCTGGTGCTTAAAGTTAGTGAGGAAGATACGAGTCTCCAGCATCAGTGATTTTTGCAGTTCGTACCAGTCATTGGCAGCAGAGAACTGGAAGGAAAGGCGGCCAAAGGAGGAATTGGCTTTGGGGGTGACCAGAGAAATATACCTGCTGGAGCGCTGGGTGATGCTATGGTGACCAGTGAGCTGAGATAAGGCGGGGCTTTACCTAGCAAAGACTAATATGAAGCGAGGGCCAGCCAACGAGAGCATACAGGTCGCAGTGGTGGGTAGTATATGGGGCTTGGGTGACAAAACAGATGGCGCTGTGATAGACTGCACCCAATTTGCTGAGTAGAGTGTTGGAGGCGCTGGGGACAGCAAAATGTGCCGTTTTGTCACACAACACAATGCCACAGATGTCTCAAGTGTTGAGGGTGTGTGCAATTAGAATGCTGACTGCAGGAATGTCCACCAGAGCTTTTGACAGAGAATATAATGTTAATTTCTCTACCATAAGCTGCCTCCAACATTGTTTTAGAGAATTTGGCAGTACGTCCAACCGGCCTCACAACCACAGACCACGTGTATGGCGGTTTGCTGACTTCAACATTGTGAACAGAGTTCCCCGTGGTGGCGGTGGGGTTATGGTATGAGTCGGCATAAGCTATGGATAACGAACACAATTGCATTTTACCGATGACAATTTGAATGCACAGAGAAACCGTGACAAGATTCTGAGTCCATTGTCGTTCCATTAATCTGTCTCCATCACCTCACGTTTCAGCAGGATAATGCCCAGCCGCATGTCGCAAGGATCTGTACACAATTCCTGGAAGCTGAACATGTGTTCTTCCACAGTCTGCATACTGACCAGACATGTCCCCCATTGAGCATGTTTGGGATGCTCTGGAACGACGTGTACGACAGCGTGTTCCAGTTCCTGCTAATATCCAGCAACTTCGCACAGGCGTTGAAGAGGAGTGGGACCACATTCCAGAGGCCAACAATCAACAGCCTGATCAACTCTATGCGAAGGAGATGTGTCACTGCATGTGGCAAAATGGTGGTGTCAGCAGATATGGAGATACCTAGTCAATTGTTGAACTGAAATGTATCAGGGAGGCTGGCCGTATCCACATCCACTGCATCAGCACCCAGGGAACAGTGGGTTAACTGCCTTGCTCAGGGGAACAGTGGGTTAACTGCCCTTTTCAGGGGAACAGTGGGTTAACTGTCTTTTCAGGGGAACAGTGGGTTAACTGTCTTGTTCAGGGGAACAGTGGGTTAACTGCCTTGCTCAGGGGAACAGTGGGTTAACTGCCCTTTTCAGGGGAACAGTGGGTTAACTGTCTTGTTCAGGGGAACAGTGGGTTAACTGTCTTGTTCAGGGGAACAGTGGGTTAACTGTCTTGTTCAGGGGAACAGTGGGTTAACTGTCTTGTTCAGGGGAACAGTGGGTTAACTGTCTTGTTCAGGGGAACAGTGGGTTAACTGTCTTGTTCAGGGGAACAGTGGGTTAACTGCCTTGCTCAGGGGAACAGTGGGTTAACTGCCTTGCTCAGGGGAACAGTGGGTTAACTGCCTTGTTCAGGGGAACAGTGGGTTAACTGCCTTGCTCAGGGGAACAGTGGGTTAACTGCCTTGCTCAGGGGAACAGTGGGTTAACTGCCTTGTTCAGGGGAACAGTGGGTTAACTGCCTTGCTCAGGGGAACAGTGGGTTAACTGCCTTGCTCAGGGGAACAGTGGGTTAACTGCCTTGTTCAGGGGAACAGTGGGTTAACTGCCCTTTTCAGGGGAACAGTGGGTTAACTGCCCTTTTCAGGGGAACAGTGGGTTAACTGCCTTGCTCAGGGGAACAGTGGGTTAACTGCCTTGCTCAGGGGAACAGTGGGTTAACTGCCTTGCTCAGGGGCAGAATGACAGATTTTTACTTTGTCAGCTCGGGGATTCTATCCAGCAACCTTTCGGTTACTGGCCCAAAACCCCACCCATCAGGCTAGATACTGACTGGTTCTCTTACCATCAGGCTAGATACTGACTGGTTCTCTTACCATCAGGCTAGATACTGACTGGTTCTCTTACCATCAGGCCAGATACTGACTGGTTCTCTTACCATCAGGCTAGATACTGACTGGTTCTCTTACCATCAGGCTAGATACTGACTGGTTCTCTTACCATCAGGCTAGATACTGACTGGTTCTCTTACCATCAGGCTAGATACTGACTGGTTCTCTTACCATCAGGCTAGATGCTGATTGGTTCTCTTACCATCAGGCTAGATGCTGATTGGTTCTCTTACCATCAGGCTAGATGCTGACTGGTTCTCTTATCCCCTACCTTTAAGTTATGTGACCCTTTCCAGTCATGTAATATCCATAGATTAGGGCCTAATGAATTTAGTTCAATTCACAGATTTTCTTATATGAACTGTAACTCAGAGAAAATCTTTGAAAGTGTTGCATGTTGGATCTATATTTTTGTTTCGGTATTACATTTACATTTAAGTCATTTAGCAGACGCTCTTATCCAGAGCGACTTACAAATTGGTGCATTCACCTTATGACATCCAGTGGAGCAGCCACTTTACAATAGTGCATCTAAATCTTTTAAGGGGGGTGAGAAGGATTACTTTATCCTATCCTAGGTATTCCTTAAAGAGGTGGGGTTTCAGGTGTCTCCGGAAGGTGGTGATTGACTCCGCTGTCCTGGCGTCGTGAGGGAGTTTGTTCCACCATTGGGGGGCCAGAGCAGCGAACAGTTTTGACTGGGCTGAGCGGGAACTGTACTTCCTCAGTGGTAGGGAGGCGAGCAGGCCAGAGGTGGATGAACGCAGTGCCCTTGTTTGGGTGTAGGGCCTGATCAGAGCCTGGAGGTACTGAGGTGCCGTTCCCTTCACAGCTCCGTAGGCAAGCACCATGGTCTTGTAGCGGATGCGAGCTTCAACTGGAAGCCAGTGGAGAGAGCGGAGGAGCGGGGTGACGTGAGAGAACTTGGGAAGGTTGAACACCAGACGGGCTGCGGCGTTCTGGATGAGTTGTAGGGGTTTAATGGCACAGGCAGGGAGCCCAGCCAACAGCGAGTTGCAGTAATCCAGACGGGAGATGACAAGTGCCTGGATTAGGACCTGCGCCGCTTCCTGTGTGAGGCAGGGTCGTACTCTGCGGATGTTGTAGAGCATGAACCTACAGGAACGGGCCACCGCCTTGATGTTAGTTGAGAACGACAGGGTGTTGTCCAGGATCACGCCAAGGTTCTTAGCGCTCTGGGAGGAGGACACAGTGGAGTTGTCAACCGTGATGGCGAGATCATGGAACGGGCAGTCCTTCCCCGGGAGGAAGAGCAGCTCCGTCTTGCCGAGGTTCAGCTTGAGGTGGTGATCCGTCATCCACACTGATATGTCTGCCAGACATGCAGAGATGCGATTCGCCACCTGGTCATCAGAAGGGGGAAAGGAGAAGATTAATTGTGTGTCGTCTGCATAGCAATGATAGGAGAGACCATGTGAGGTTATGACAGAGCCAAGTGACTTGGTGTATAGCGAGAATAGGAGAGGGCCTAGAACAGAGCCCTGGGGGACACCAGTGGTGAGAGCACGTGGTGAGGAGACGGATTCTCGCCACTCCACCTGGTAGGAGCGACCTGTCAGGTAGGACATAATCCAAGCGTGGGCCACGCCGGAGATGCCCAACTCGGAGAGGGTGGAGAGGAGGAACTGATGGTTCACAGTATCGAAGGCAGCCGATAGGTCTAGAAGGATGAGAGCAGAGAGAGAGAGAGGTATATTTTCACACTATGAGGTTGGAATAATACTGTGAAATTGTGAAAAGGATGATGAAGCCGTTTTAGTGTAAAAGCTGTTTGAAAAGACAGCCTGAAATGTCATCCTGTGTTGGTGGGATGTAAATTATTTAATAGACCAATAAGAAAGAGTTCCAAACCTCTCGGCCAATAGCAGCTACTTTTCAGTTTCCCCCTCCCCACTCAGACCACTCCCAGAAAGTCCTAATACAATTCTTGCTTGAGAAATTGCTATTTTCTATTTTTTATTTTTTTATTTTTACCATCTTACTTTAAAACAGTCACAGGAAGGTATTTAATTGTTACCCCAAAAAATATTTGATAGTGAGATAAAAACAGCTGCATTGGACCTTTTAATATAAGAGGTAAAACACACACACACACACACACACACACACACACACACACACACACACACACACACACACACACACACACACACACACACACACACACACACACACACACAATAATGTCCTATGTCACCTGTAAGTTAGGAACATTACCCTCTGATTCTAATTTAAATATATAAAATGGACGTTCTAGACGATTCTGTGCTTCCAACTTTGTAGCAACAGTTTGGGGAAGTCCCTTTCCTGCTTCAGCATGACAATGTCCCCGTACACAAAGCGAGGTCCATGCAGAAATTGTTTGTCGAAGGTGTGTAAGAACTTGACTAGCCTGTACCGAGCCCTGACCTCAACCCCATCGAACACCTTTGGGATGAAATGGAACGCCGACTGCGAGCCAGGTCTAACCGCTCAACATCAGTGCCCGACCCCACTAATGCTCTTGTGGCTGAATGTACGCAAGTCCCCACAGCAATGTTCCAACATCTAGTGGAAAGCCTTCCCAGAAGAGTGGAGGCCGTTATAGCAGCAATGTTCCAACATCTAGTGGAAAGCCTTCCCAGAAGAGTGGAGGCTGTTATAGCAACAATGTTCCAACATCTAGTGGAAAGCCTTCCCAGAAGAGTGGAGGCCGTTATAGCAGCAATGTTCCAACATCTAGTGGAAAGCCTTCCCAGAAGAGTGGAGGCTGTTATAGCAACAATGTTCCAACATCTAGTGGAAAGCCTTCCCAGAAGAGTGGAGGCTGTTATAGCAGCAATGTTCCAACATCTAGTGGAAAGCCTTCCCAGAAGAGTGGAGGCTGTTATAGCAGCAATGTTCCAACATCTAGTGGAAAGCCTTCCCAGAAGAGTGGAGGCTGTTATAGCAGCAATGTACCAACATCTAGTGGAAAGCCTTCCCAGAAGAGTGGAGGCTTTATAGCAGCGAAGGGGAGGACCAACTGCATATTAACGCCAATGATTTTGGAATGAGATGTTCGATGAGCAGGTGTCCACATACTTTTGGTCATATAGTGATGTTCGATGAGCAGGTGTCCACATACTTTTGGCCATGTAGTGTGTATTTTCTGTTTCATTGTTTCAGCCGGGGTAGAAGTCCTTTTAGTGATCATTTCAAGTGAGATCTATTTATCTTTATTGGGTTTTAAAAGTAAAGTGTGTCCCATATAAATGGTTCGACAGTATCACTCTGGCCTAACCTGTTATCAAATCACATCACATTTTATTGGTCACGTACACATGGCTAGCAGATGTTATTGCGAGTGTAGCGAAATGCTTGTGCTTCTAGTTCCCGGCCGTGCAGTAATATCTAACATGTAATCTAACAATTTCACAACAGCTACCTAATACACACAAATCTAAGTAAAGGAAAATTAAATATGTCCAGATAAACATCTTGAGACACCTTTTCACTCAGTGTTTGAGAGAAAGTGAAAATGAAAGCCCATATAAATGTTTGTGTGTGTGTCACAGACAGTTCTGAAATCAAAGATACTTTTAGATTTCGTCATAGACTATTTGTAAAGGTCTAGAAGATTCTCTGTGTTCTCTCAGATCTGTGGGTTGAAGATGGCACTACAGCTCCATCTAGAGGTCATACGAGGAAACTTCTCAGATGACACTTCACCCAAGCCAGTGTTCCATCGATATCAGATGATGAATAATGAGCCTTGTTTACATCTTGCTTCAACATGCGAGTTTGGCGATCTGATCAATATGCTCCAATCACTATGGATTTATTTATTTATTGACATTGAACAAAAATATATAAACGCAGCATGTAAAATGTTTGTCCCATGTTTCATGAGCTGAAATTGGTTTCACATCCGTTAGTAATAATTCGTCCTTTGCCAAGTTAATCCATCCACCTGACAGGTGTGGCATATCAAGAAGCTGATTCAACAGCATGATCATTACACAGGTGCACTTTGTGCTGGGTGGACAATAAAAGGCCATTCTAAAATGTGCCGTTGTATCACACAACACAATGCAACAGATGTCTCAAGTTTTGAGAGAGCGTCCAATTGGCATGCTGACTGCAGGAATGTCCACCAGAGCTGTTGCCAGAGAATTTAATGTTTTAGAGAATTTGGCAGTATGTCCAACCGGCCTCACAACTGCATACCACATCAGCCCAGGACCTCTATATCCGGCTTCTTCACCTGCGGGATCGTCTGAGACCAGCCACCCGGACAGCTGATGAAACTGTGGGTTTGCACAACCAAAGAATTTCTGCACAAACTTTCAGAAACCGTCTCAGGGAAGTTCATCTGTGTGCTCGTCCAGTTGAAACTGGAGCAGCAGCACGGCCAGGTGGACTGGGGACAGCAAGGAGTCATCATGTCAGGTAGTCCTGGGGCATGATCCTAGGGCTCAGGTCCTCCGAGAGAGAGAAAGAAAGAGAGAATTAGAGAGAGCACACTTAAATTCACACAGGACACCGAATAGGACAGGAGAAGTACTCCAGATATAACAAACTGACCCTAGCCCCCCGACACATTAACTACTGCAGCATAAATACTGGAGGCTGAGACAGGAGGGGTCAGGAGACACTGTGGCCCCATCCGAGGACACCCCCGGACATCCCATATCTGTATTCCCAATTATGTGAAATCCATAGATTAGGGTCTAATGAATTTATTTCAATTCACGGATTACCTCATAGGAACTGTAACTCAGTTAAATCTTTGAAATTGTTGCATGTTGCATTTATATTTTTCTCCAGTAATATTTGACCAGGGAGTCATACTGAGACCAAGGCCTCTTTTACAGTATAGCCCTTAATTACTAGCCTGACGACTAACACTCAATTCTTCCGCTGCTCGGTCGTTCCAGACATACTTTAGTCTGAGACTGCTCAGTCGTTCCAGACATACTTTAGTCTGAGACTGCTCAGTCGTTCCTGACATTCTTTAGTCTGAGACTGCTCTGTCATTCCCGACATTCTTTAGTCTGAGACTGCTCTGTCGTTCCCGACATACTTTAGTCTGAGACTGCTCTGTCGTTCCTGACATACTTTAGTCTGAGACTGCTCTGTCGTTCCTGACATACTTTAGTCTGAGACTGCTCTGTCGTTCCTGACATACTTTAGTCTGAGACTGCTCTGTCGTTCCAGACATACTTTAGTCTGAGACTGCTCTGTCGTTCCTGACATACTTTAGTCTGAGACTGCTCTGTCGTTCCTGACATACTTTAGTCTGAGACTGCTCTGTCGTTCCCGACATTCTTTAGTCTGAGACTGCTCTGTCGTTCCCGACATACTTTAGTCTGAGACTGCTCTGTCGTTCCAGACATTCTTTAGTCTGAGACTGCTCTGTCGTTCCAGACCTACTTTAGTCTGAGACTGCCCTCATTGAAGTTGTTTGTGGTGACGAGGTGCACGAGGGGCGTTTATACAAAATAATGTCATCGGCGATTGTCTCTAGCCAATCAGAGTATCAAAGCCAATGACACATTTTCAAACCACCGTTTTAATCTCGTGTGTTCTGTCTCTGACCCTGGGACCAATCAGAGAGCCCCCGAATGTGTTTGAATTCGGTGAATGGTCGAGAAGGTACTCCGACCCAGACTCCTTAGTGAGAAGAAACTAACGTCTGTGGGTGTGGTGTAGCGTTTGGCCCGGAGCCGGGAGTACAGGTTGCCAGGCAACTGAATTATAGAACAATTACAAAAATACCCACATGAAAACAAAATACCAAAAACCCCCCAACTATACCAAAACTATCTGATCAAAGTTTGTCGCATCACACACATTGTATTAAAAATGTATATCTTATCTATCCACTGTGTCGGCATGGTGACCAGATTAGCGGTGCCTTACTGTATGCAAATTATTTGACATTCTTTCAAAATAATACGAATGTATTTATTTTACGACAGTTACTGACGACGTATGTCAATGGTGCCCACCTGTCAATGATTTTAGAGGCCGGTATAATGATGATTTAAAAGGTTTGACCATCCAGATCGGTATAATAATGATTTAAAAGGTTTGACCATCCAGATCGGTTTACACATCATTGATATCCAGACACACCGCGTTGTTGACTACCTTCAGAGTGCATAATAAGGATGTGGATCAGGACAAAGGACACATGTTAGCACCAGGTATAAACGGGGCGATAGAGTGTCTCAGTCAGAGTAATTGCTAAACTGAGATCATAATGAACACGTGGGGGGATTTGAACCTAGATCAGATTTCCTACTGAGACACTTTGTGAATATGGATCCTGGACATGCCCAATCATGTCCTTTTTTAATGTATTTTTTACCTTATTCACCAGCTAAGAGAGTGTGTTTAAAGGGCATTAAATGAAGGCTTGGGAAAGAAGCTATATTGAGTGGAGTTGTCAGTAAATCTACTGTAAATAATTTCCCTTCTTCTTCTTCTTCTTATGTGTCACAAAGGGTTAATACCTAACAACTATGTCCATTGTGGCTAATCTGTCAACTGTCTACCATAGATGAAAAACAGGCTACTGTTACAGCGTGATGACAGCCTGCGTGACCTCGGCCCTGGGCTACTACACACAGCTTCCAATCTTAGAGAAGTAGTCTGGTTCATGGTGCTTGAGGATGCAGCCTACAAGGACTGAACACTGTCCTCCATGTTAAGGCAGAGGAGGCTTGTAGAAGGAGCTCGATATTGTACTGGAGACATGATGACAACACCTGGCAAACACTGGACGATTGGGACAGCCAGCGCCAGGGGCCTCTGGATCCTTGTGCTTGTCAGGTGAGGGAGGCAAAGCGGGTTGGAGGCGGACCCCAGGGTGGTGTTGACCCCAAAAAGACCAATCACCACGGGTCCTCTGGCCACTACTTAAGGCCTGTGGGGGCAGCCAGCCCCTCTAGCCCGTAAACGTCTCTCTTCTCTCCTCTTGATCAGTCATCTCTGTCCGGACAGAACCATAGCATGGTGAGTAAGTCTGCTGCCTCCTGTGATGGTTGTACATGGGGGGGGGGGGGGGGTTCAGAGAGGATGGGGGTCATTTTACAACTGTTAAACGGTGTAATAATTGACAGTAAATTACCCAGCAGCAGTCGGTAGTATAATTTGGTTCGAGACGTGTTGTGTCATAAATGTACATTCATTTATTAATTCATATGTGTATTGTATTGTATTGTATGAACTCTGATTTGGAATGATATACTTTAACTGTCACAGCAGTTGGGGATGCTGTTGTACACCTCACATGTAACATGCCCACAAATGTAAGGAATAACACAATCAAAGGTTTCTGATATTAGAGGGGGAAACATGTTTTACACGCATCGAAGATGATTCCATTTTCATGTTTCTCTGCAGACTACCTACACAGATAAAGGGGAGAAGGTAAGTCCCCATCGTCATTATTACCACGTAACACTTCAGTGGTGGATCTTTGAGTTGATGATGATGATGATGATGATGAGGAGAAATGTTCACGTGCTCTGGTTCCTTGGGTTACGACTTCTGTCTTAATGACAAGTGACAAACAAGCGGACTAACCATCCATATGGAGAGGGGAGTTTGAACATACAATTTATTTTGATATAGTATTATTATTTATTTTGATATAGTATTATTATTATTTTGATATAGTATTATTATTATTTTTTATTCCCCTTTTCCCCATTTAGCCCGAGAAGGGAAAATTTGTCAAGTTCCACCACGTGACCTTTTGGGTGGGCAATGCCAAACAGGTGAGTCTTTAAAGTCCTCCCCCTAAAGAAATAGACTGAAGATAAATGGAGACAAGTTATCCATCATATCCGATCACATCCACAATATTCTGTATGAATTTCTTTGACGTGACAATTTATTATTGGTTTATATCACATTCTCAGCCTCGCAATGAGTGATATGGTAGCACTCGATGAGAGCTGGACTACATGCACAGCAGGATAACACATTGTCCTGAATGGACTTTGCTTTCTAAAGGGAGGCTAGCTCAGGTCATTACTCTTCTGCTAGTTGACTTTGGGCTTCCTCTCTGTGAAACAAACTGAGGTAACAGTCCATTGCTCTTCTGCTAGTTGACTTTGGGCTTCCTCTCTGTGAAACAAACTGAGGTAACAGTCCATTGCTCTTCTGCTAGTTGACTTTGGGCTTCCTCTCTGTGAAACAAACTGAGGTAACAGTCCAGAACGGGAGACATGTTTATCTCTCTTTCTTGAAAAAGCACAAAAATGTTCCTGAACTTTATAGCCATATATTGAACTGACAATTGGACTAATGTAGTAAAAACCAGGGTTGGGTCATTTATAGTTAAATCAGTCAATACAGGGAGTGATTTTAATTTAAAATTCAAAAAATGGATTAATACATTTAAAAACCCAGCTTCTCCTTTTCAGTTTTTGAGAAGATATTTTAAATATATAAATATTTTCTCCCAATTATTGAATTGGAATTTCAGTTTTTTCCCCCTGAATTGACTGACTTCAATTAGAATTGACCCCAGCCCTGTTGAAAACTATGACACAGTTAGAGGTATATCATTTCTGTAATAGCTGACTTAATCTTTGCGGAACCAGAGGCAACAGGTGGGTGTTTACTGGGTAAACAAAAAGTTAGCAACTTCAAAAGGCCTAAAAGTTCAACTTCAAAAGGCCTAAAAGTTCACGTAAAAGTTCATTCAACCGCACTATGAAAGCATATGAGTCACATGCTACGTACAGGGTTGAGCAATCACACACACACACACACGCACGCACACACACGCACGCACGCACGCACGCACGCACGCACGCACACACGCACACAACTTTATTTGATGGGTACCTACATAAGAACTTTAATAACACATATGTTCTGTTTATGAATGTGTTGTGTATGGGTTATGTATTGGTTATTAATGTGTTATATATGTGTTATGAATGGGTTATGTATGGGTTATGTATGGGTTATGTATGGGATATTAATGTGTTATGAATGGGTTATGTATGGGTTATTAATGTGTTATATATGGGTTATGAATGGGTTATGTATGGGTTATGTATGGGATATTAATGTGTTATGAATGGGTTATGTATGGGTTATTAATGTGTTATATATGGGTTATGAATGGGTTATGTATGGGTTATTAATGTGTTATATATGGGTTATGAATGGGTTATGTATGGGTTATGTATGGGTTATGTATGGGTTATGAATATGTTATGTATGGGTTATTAATGTGTTATATATGGGTTATTAATGTGTTATATATGGGTTATTAATGTGTTATGTATGGGTTATTAATGTGTTATGTATGGGTTATGTATGTGTTATGTATGGGTTATTAATGTGTTATGTATGGGTTATTAATATGTTATATATGGGTTATGTATGGGATATTAATGTGTTATATATGGGTTATTAATGTGTTATATATGGGTTATGTATGGGTTATGTATGGGTTATGTATGGGTTATTCATATGTTATGTATGGGTTATGTATGGGATATTAATATGTTATATATGGGTTATTAATGTGTTATATATGGGTTATGTATGGGTTATTAATGTGTTATATATGGGTTGTTAATGTGTTATGTATGGGTTATTAATATGTTATGTATGGGTTATGTATGGGTTATGTATGGGTTATGTATGGGTTATGTATGGGTTATTAATGTGTTATGTATGGGTTATTAATATGTTATGTATGGGTTATGTATGGGTTATGTATGGGTTATTAATGTGTTATGTATGGGTTATTAATGTGTTATGTATGGGTTATTAATGTGTTATGTATGGGTTATGTATGGGTTGTTAATGTGTTATATATGGGATATTAATATGTTATTAATATGTTATATATGAGTTATTAATATGTTATGTATGGGTTATTAATGTGTTATATATGGGTTGTTAATGTGTTATGTATGGGTTATTAATGTGTTATGTATGGGTTGTTAATGTGTTATGTATGGGTTATGTATGGGATATTAATGTGTTATGTATGGGTTATGTATGGGTTGTTAATGTGTTATGTATGGGTTATTAATATGTTATGTATGGGTTGTTAATGTGTTATGTATGGGTTATGTATGGGTTATTAATGTGTTATATATGAGTTATTAATATGTTATGTATGGGTTATGTATGGGTTATTAATATGTTATGTATGGGTTATGTATGGGTTGTTAATATGTTATATATGAGTTATTAATATGTTATGTATGGGTTATTAATATGTTATGTATGGGTTGTTAATGTGTTATGTATGGGTTATGTATGGGTTATGTATGGGTTGTTAATGTGTTATGTATGGGTTATGTATGGGTTATGTATGGGTTGTTAATATGTTATGTATGGGTTATTAATGTGTTATATATGAGTTATTAATGTGTTATGTATGGGTTATGTATGGGTTATTAATGTGTTATATATGAGTTATTAATATGTTATGTATGGGTTATTAAATATGTTATGTATGGGTTATTAATATGTTATGTATGGGTTATGTATGGGTTGTTAATATGTTATGTATGGGTTGTTAATGTGTTATGTATGGGTTATGTATGGGTTATTAATGTGTTATATATGAGTTATTAATATGTTATGTATGGGTTATGTATGGGTTATTAATATGTTATGAAATCCTTGTGAATTCTCTATGCAGGCGGCTGTGTTCTACTGTGACAAGATGGGCTTTGAGCCAGTGGCCTACAAGGGTCTGGAGACCGGCAGCCGAGAGGTGGTGTCCCATGTCATTAAACAGGATAAGGTAGTGTACCCACTTCTGCAAACGTAGAACCGCTTTCTCTGACCCACATTAAAGTCTTCTTAGTCCCAAGACTAGACAAGGCTGTGTCTGGGGAAACTGGCCCGTGATTGGTCTAGAGCTTTTAAAACTCCAACGTTGACTGACTTTAATACCTTCATCAGATGAAGTATCGACCTCGTTGTTCTTTATTCCTCCCCCCCAGATATTATTTGTCTTCGAATCTGCTCTGAATCCAGGAAATGAAGGCAGGTTTCTTCTTCTCCTAGTCAACATCTTTAAATGGCTACATTTCTGATATAGACCTGGTATGAAAGATCAACCGTCAGTTATATAAGTTTTCTTTTCTCTCAGAAATGGGGGAACACTTGATGAAGCACGGGGATGGGGTCAAAGACATTGCTTTCCAAGTGGAGGACCTTGAATTCTTAGTCAAGGTGAGTAAAAAATAGTAAAGTAATCTTGTTCAACCTTTTTTCTGTTAGTTTCAAGGGTGGAGGGTAGACTAGAGGGTGGAGGGTAGAGGGTGGAGGGTAGAGGGTGGTAGGTAGAGGGTGGTAGGTAGAGGGTGGTGGGTAGAGGGTGGTAGGTAGAGGGTGGAGGGTAGAGGGTGGTGAGTAGAGGGTGGTAGGTAGAGGGTGGTGGGTAGAGGGTAGAGGGTGGTGGGTAGATTGTGGTGGGTAGAGGGTGGTGGGTAGAGGGTAGAGGGTGGTAGGTAGAGGGTGGTGGGTAGAGGGTGGTAGGTAGAGGGTGGTGGGTAGAGGGTGGTGGGTAGAGGGTGGAGGTAGAGGGTGGAGGGTAGAGGGTGGTAGGTAGAGGGTGGTGGGTAGAGGGTGGTGGGTAGATTGTGGTGGGTAGAGGGTGGTGGGTAGAGGGTAGAGGGTGGTGGGTAGATTGTGGTGGGGGTAGTGGGTGGTGGGTAGAGGGTGGTGGGTAGAGGGTGGTAGGGAGAGGGTGGTAGGGAGAGGGTGGTGGGTAGAGGGTGGTGGGTAGAGGGTAGAGGGTGGTGGGTAGATTGTGGTGGGTAGAGGGTGGTGGGTAGAGGGTAGAGGGTGGTAGGTAGAGGGTGGAGGGTAGAGGGTGGTAGGTAGAGGGTGGTAGGTAGAGGGTGGTGGGTAGAGGGTGGTAGGTAGAGGGTGGAGGGTAGAGGGTGGTAGGTAGAGGGTGGTAGGTAGAGGGTGGTGGGTAGAGGGTAGAGGGTGGTGGGTAGATTGTGGTGGGTAGAGGGTGGTGGGTAGAGGGTAGAGGGTGGTAGGTAGAGGGTGGTGGGTAGAGGGTGGTAGGTAGAGGGTGGTGGGTAGATTGTGGTGGGTAGTGGGTGGTGGGTAGAGGGTGGTGGGTAGAGGGTGGTAGGGAGAGGGTGGTAGGTAGAGGGTGGTAGGTAGAGGGTGGTAGGGAGAGGGTGGTGGGTAGAGGGTGGTGGGTAGATTGTGGTGGGTAGAGGGTGGTGGGTAGAGGGTGGTAGGTAGAGGGTGGTGGGTAGAGGGTGGTAGGTAGAGGGTGGTAGGGAGAGGGTGGTGGGTAGAGGGTGGTGGGTAGAGGGTGGTGGGTAGAGGGTAGAGGGTGGTAGGTAGAGGGTGGTGGGTAGAGGGTGGTAGGTACAGGGTGGTGGGTAGAGGGTGGTAGGTAGAGGGTGGTAGGTAGAGGGTGGTAGGTAGACGGTGGTGGGTAGAGGGTGGTAGGTAGAGGGTGGTAGGTAGAGGGTGGAGGGTAGAGGGTGGTAGGTAGAGGGTGGTGGGTAGAGGGTGGTGGGGGGTGAGGGGGTGGGTAGAGGGTGGTAGGTAGAGGGTGGTAGGTAGAGGGTAGAGGGTGGTGGGTAGAGGGTGGTGGGTAGAGGGTGGTGGGTAGAGGGTGGTAGGTAGAGGGTGGTAGGTAGAGGGTGGTAGGTAGACGGGTGGTGGGTAGAGGGTAGAGGGTGGTGGGTAGAGGGTAGAGGGTGGTGGGTAGAGGGTGGTGGGTAGAGGGTGTTGGGTAGAGGGTGGTAGGTAGAGGGTGGTGGGTAGAGGGTAGAGGGTGGTAGGCAGAAGGTGGTGGGTAGAGGGTGGTGGGTAGAGGGTGGTAGGTAGAGGGTGGTAGGTAGAGGGTGGTGGGTAGAGGGTGGTGGGTAGAGGGTGGTGGGTAGAGGGTGGTAGGTAGAGGGTGGTAGGTAGAGGGTGGTGGGTAGAGGGTGGTAGGTAGAGGGTGGTAGGTAGAGGGTGGTGGGTAGAGGGTGGTGGGTAGAGGGTGGTGGGTAGAGGGTGGTGGGTGGTGGGTAGAGGGTGGTGGGTTGTGGGTGGTAGGTAGAGGGTGGTGGGTAGAGGGTGGTGGGTAGAGGGTGGTGGGTTGTGGGTAGTGGGTAGTGGGTAGAGGGTGGTGGGAAAGGGGATACCTAGTCAGTTGTCTAACTGAATAGAGTCAACTGAAATGTGTCTTCCACGTTTAACCCAACCCCTCTGAACCAGAGAGCATTCGTAATAGGTTAACTGCCTTGTTACTGGCCCAACTCTCCTAACCGTTAGGCAGGACTGAATGAACCTGGTTCCCTCTCTGTCCCTTTTCAAGGTTAAACAGAGGATAAACTCTGTTCTCGGTCCAATGCCCCAAGAAGAAATCTGCTGTCATTGAATGTGCAGAGAGACAGCAACCTTTCCCTTACTTTCTCTCCCATCATTTCTCTCAAATAAAACAAATGTAGTCAAAGCAACATAGAGGATCATTCACAATATAACAAAGAGATATTTCTACTTTTAACCAAACTGGGAAAGCAGCTGCAGCGTGTCTGGAGCTGTGTGGTTAGATGGAGTGATAACCGGGTAGGTGGAGTGATAACCGGTTAGGTGGAGTGATAACCGGGTAGGTGGAGTGATAACCGGGTAGGTGGAGTGATAACCGGTTAGGTGGAGTGATAACCGGTTAGGTGGAGTGATAACCGGGTAGGTGGAGTGATAACCGGTTAGGTGGAGTGATAACCGGTTAGGTGGAGTGATAACCGGTTAGGTGGAGTGATAACCGGGTAGGTGGAGTGATAACCGGTTAGGTGGAGTGATAACCGGGTAGGTGGAGTGATAACCGGTTAGGTGGAGTGATAACCGGTTAGGTGGAGTGATAACCGGGTAGGTGGAGTGATAACCGGTTAGGTGGAGTGATAACCGGTTAGGTGGAGTGATAACCGGTTAGGTGGAGTGATAACCGGGTAGGTGGAGTGATAACCGGTTAGGTGGAGTGATAACCGGTTAGGTGGAGTGATAACCGGTTAGGTGGAGTGATAACCGGTTAGGTGGAGTGATAACCGGGTAGGTGGAGTGATAACCGGTTAGGTGGAGTGATAACCGGGTAGGTGGAGTGATAACCGGTTAGGTGGAGTGATAACCGGTTAGGTGGAGTGATAACCGGTAGGTGGAGTGATAACCGGTTAGGTGGAGTGATAACCGGGTAGGTGGAGTGATAACCGGTTAGGTGGAGTGATAACCGGGTAGGTGGAGTGATAACCGGTTAGGTGGAGTGATAACCGGGTAGGTGGAGTGATAACCGGGTAGGTGGAGTGATAACCGGGTAGGTGGAGTGATAACCGGTTAGGTGGAGTGATAACCGGTTAGGTGGAGTGATAACCGGGTAGGTGGAGTGATAACCGGTTAGGTGGAGTGATAACCGGGTAGGTGGAGTGATAACCGGTTAGGTGGAGTGATAACCGGTTAGGTGGAGTGATAACCGGGTAGGTGGAGGTGGAGTGATAACCGGGTAGGTGGAGTGATAACCGGTTAGGTGGAGTGATAACCGGGTAGGTGGAGTGATAACCGGTTAGGTGGAGTGATAACCGGGTAGGTGGAGTGATAACCGGGTAGGTGGAGCGATAACCGGGTAGGTGGAGTGATAACCGGTTAGTTGGAGTGATAACCGGTTAGGTGGAGTGATAACCGGGTAGGTGGAGCGATAACCGGGTAGGTGGAGTGATAACCGGTTAGTTGGAGTGATAACCGGGTAGGTGGAGCGATAAACGGGTAGGTGGAGTGATAACCGGTTAGTTGGAGTGATAACCGGGTAGGTGGAGCGATAACCGGGTAGGTGGAGTGATAACCGGTTAGTTGGAGTGATAACCGGGTAGGTGGAGTGATAACCGGGTAGGTGGAGCGATAACCGGGTAGGTGGAGTGATAACCGGGTAGGTGGAGCGATAACCGGGTAGGTGGAGTGATAACCGGTTAGGTGGAGTGATAACCGGTTAGGTGGAGTGATAACCGGTTAGGTGGAGTGATAACCGGGTAGGTGGAGTGATAACCGGGTAGGTGGAGTGATAACCGGTTAGGTGGAGTGATAACCGGGTAGGTGGAGTGATAACCGGTTAGTTGGAGTGATAACCGGGTAGGTGGAGTGATAACCGGGTAGGTGGAGCGATAACCGGGTAGGTGGAGTGATAACCGGTTAGGTGGAGCGATAACCGGTTAGGTGGAGTGATAACCGGGTAGGTTGAGTGATAACCGGTTAGGTGGAGTGATAACCGGGTAGGTGGAGTGATAACCGGTTAGGTGCTTTCTCAGTAATGTGTACTGGCTATCTGTCCTGTAACTGTTTGCAGAAAGCTAAAGAACGAGGAGCGGTGGTGGTCAAGGAGCCTTGGATTGAACAAGATAGCTACGGCAAAGTCAAGTGTGCTGTCGTTCAGACGGTGAGTCGTCTCTCTCTCTGTCTCTGTGTCTCTCTGTCTCTGTGTCTCTCTGTCTCTGTCTCTGTGTCTCTCTGTGTCTCTCTCTGTCTCTGTGTCTCTCTGTCTCTCTCTCTCTGTGTCTCTCTGTCTCTGTGTCTCTGTGTCTCTCTCTCTCTGTCTCTCTCTGTCTCTGTGTCTCTGTGTCTCTCTCTCTCTGTCTCTCTCTGTCTCTGTGTCTCTCTCTGTCTCTCTGTGTCTCTCTGTCTCTGTGTCTCTCTCTCTCTCTCTCTCTGTCTCTCTCTGTCTCTGTGTCTCTCTGTCTCTCTCTGTCTCTCTGTGTCTCTCTGTCTCTCTCTGTCTCTGTGTCTCTGTCTCTGTGTCTCTCTGTCTCGCTCTGTCTCTCTCTGTCTCGCTCTGTCTCTCTGTCTCTCTCTCTCTGTCTCGCTCTGTCTCTCTGTCTCTCTCTCTCTGTCTCTCGCTGTCTCTCTCGCTGTCTCTCTCTCTCTCTCTCTCTCTCTCTCTCTCTCTGTCTCTCTGTGTCTCTCTGTCTCTCTCTGTCTCTGTGTCTCTGTGTCTCTCTGTCTCGCTCTGTCTCTCTCTGTCTCGCTCTGTCTCTCTGTCTCTCTCTCTCTGTCTCGCTCTGTCTCTCTGTCTCTCTCTCTCTGTCTCTCGCTGTCTCTCTCGCTGTCTCTCTCGCTGTCTCTCTGTCTGTCTCTCTCTCTCTCTCTCTCTCTCTCTCTCTCTCTCTCTCTGTCTCTCCCTCTCTCCCTCTGTCTCTCTCTCTCTCTCTCTCTCTCTCTGCCTCTCTCTCTCTCTCCCCCACTCTCTCTCCCTCTCTCTCTCTCTCTCCCACTCTCTCTCCCTCTCTCTCTCTCATTGTAAATACATTTGACCTGATGCAGTTGAGGTACTGTAATTCTTAATGAACAGCTTCCTTACCCATCTTCCTCTAGTATGGTGATACAACACATACTCTCATTGAGTACCTGGGTCCCTACAAAGGCCTGTTTCTGCCCGGATACAACGCACCTGTGGTAAAGGACTGCCTGCTACCCAAACTGTGAGTTTCACTCACACACAGTGATTTATAAAAAGCATAGTTTACATTTTCTCTCATTTTAATTCAACACAAAAGGTATCAGTTTTTATAGCCTCAAGTCACTAGTGTTTTGTATGCATTGACAGCTCAGTCAGGTCTCGTATGCAACAGACACAGTCAGACATACTCACTCCCCCCCAACTATCTCTCTCCAGGCCGCCAGGACTCCTGAACTTCATCGATCACATTGTGGGAAACCAACCAGACGATGCAATGGTGCCCGTGTCAGACTGGTGAGTGTCCCTGTAGGTCTCACAGCTGGCAGAGCATAGAGACGAGGGGACCAAGGGGAAGAATGACATCTAGGATAACATCTAGGACCGTTGTCTTTACATAAAAACACGGCGGCAGGGTAGCCTAGTGGTTAGAGTGTAGAGGTGGCAGGTAGCCTAGTGGTTAGAGTGTAGGGGTGGCAGGTAGCCTAGTGGTTAGAGTGTAGAGGCGGCAGGGTAGTCTAGTGTTTAGAGTGTAGGGGGGTTAGGTAGTCTAGTGGTTAGAGTATAGGGGCGGCAGCTAGCCTAGTGGTTAGAGTGTAGGGGCGGCAGGGTAGCCTAGTGGTTAGAGTGTAGAGGCGGCAGGGTAGCCTAGTGGTTAGAGTGTAGTGGCAGGGTAGTCTAGTGGTTAGAGTGTAGGGGCGGCAGGTAGCCTGGGTTAGAGTGTAGGGGCGGCAGGGTTAGTGGTTAGAGTGTAGAGGCGGCAGGGTAGTCTAGTGGTTAGGGGGCAGGTAGTCTAGTGGTTAGAGTGTAGGGGC
The DNA here is from genome assembly GCF_034236695.1 of Oncorhynchus nerka. Classification (NCBI taxonomy): domain Eukaryota; kingdom Metazoa; phylum Chordata; class Actinopteri; order Salmoniformes; family Salmonidae; genus Oncorhynchus; species Oncorhynchus nerka. Next base: position 94,911,704 of record NC_088405.1, on the reverse strand, counting down.
GGCAGGGTAGTCTAGTGGTTAGAGTGTAGGGGGGCAGGTAGTCTAGTGGGAGTGTAGGGGCAGGTCTAGTGGTTAGAGTGTAGGGGCGGCAGGGTAGTCTAGTGGTTAGAGTGTAGGGGGGGCAGGGTAGTCTAGTGGTTAGAGTGTAGGGGCGGCAGGTAGTCTAGTGGTTAGAGTGTAGGGGCGGCAGGGTAGTCTAGTGGTTAGAGTGTAGGGGAGGCAGGGTAGCCTAGTGGTTAGAGTGTAGTGGCGGCAGGGTAGCCTAGTGGTTAGAGCGTTGGACTAGTAACCGAAAGGTTGCTAGATTGAATCCCCTAGTTGACAAGGTAAAAATCGTTCTGCCCCTGAACAAGGCAGTCAACCCACTGTTCTTAGGCCGTCATTATATAAGTAAGAATTTGTTCTTAATTTGTTCTTAACTGACTTGCCAAGTTAAATAAAGTTAAAATAACATAAAAACACTGCAGGTTCACAGAAATCCACAACACTGTTGTTTTCAGATCTAGGGTTAGAGTTACTCTTATATGAGAAAAAAGCAGTCAAGATATGGAAGAGGAAATGTAATCCTTTAGAGTCTATTGACGCACCCCTGCTTCAATCTAAGTAACATATTTTTTTTTAAATCACCATCAAAATACGTCAGTTTAAGCTAGAGATAACTTTAAAAAAATATTTTTTAGATAAAACTTTACTAAATATATTCACGTCATCAAATAATTGATTCTCCTTAAGAGTAATATATTTGTAACCAATCTGTTAACGGAACCACTGTCTCCAGGTATCAGAACTGCTTGCTGTTTCACCGGTTCTGGTCGATAGACGACAAACAGATCCACACACAATACAGCGCCCTGAGGTCCATCGTAGTGACCAACTATGAGGAGACCATCAAGATGCCAATCAACGAACCTGCTCCTGGCGTGAAGAAGTCGCAAATCCAGGTCTGCCCCCTGACCTTTAACCTCTTTGTGTGTGTACTTGTGCGTGTCAGGGGACACAAAACAAAGGAAATAAAGGTCAGAACGTGACAGAGAGGTTGAAAATGTCAGTGAAGACACTTGCCATCTGGTCAGCGCATGCTCTGAGTACGGGTCCTGGTAATCCGTCTGGGCATTGTGAATGTTAACCTGCTTAAACATCTTACTGACATTGGCTACGGAGAGCATGATCACACAGTCATCTGGAACAGCTGATGCTCTCATGCATGGTTCAGTGTTGCTAGTATCAAAGTGAGCATAGAAGAGCATTTTGCTCATCTGGTAGGCTCGCGTCACTGGACAGTTTGCGACTGGGTTTCCCTTTGTAATCCGTGAGTGTTTTCAAGCCCTGCCACATCCGATGAGCATCAGAGCCGTTGTAGTAGGATTTGATCCTGTATTGACGGTTCGTCGGAGTGTTTTGTGGGATTTCTTATAAAATACCGGATTAATGTTCCACTCCTTCAAAGCAGCAGCTCTAGCCTTTAGCTCAGTGCGGATGTTGCCTGTAATCCATGGCTTCTGGTTGGGATATGTACGTACTGTCACTGTGGCGACGACGTCGTCGATGCACTTATTGACAAAGACGGTGACTGAGGTGGTGTACTCCTCAATGCCATCGGACGAATCCCGGAACATATTCCAGTCTGTGCTAGCGAAACAGTCCTGTAGCATTTCCGTATTGAGTGTGTGACTGGTACTTCTTAATTGAGTTTTTACTTGTAAGCAGGAATCAGGAGGATAGAGTTATGGTCGGATTTTCCAAATGGAGGGCAGGGGAGAGCTTTGTACGTGTCTCTGTGTGTGGAGTAAAGGTGGTCTAGAGCTTTGTACGTGTCTCTGTGTGGAGTAAAGGTGGTCTAGAGTTTTGTACGTGTCTCTGTGTGGTGTAAAGGTGGTCTAGAGCTTTGTGTCGTGTCTCTGTGTGTGAGTAAAGGTGGTCTAGAGCTTTGTACGTGTCTCTGTGTGGAGTAAAGGTGGTCTAGAGCTTTGTACGTGTCTCTGTGTGGAGTAAAGGTGGTCTAGAGCTTTGTACGTGTCTCTGTGTGGAGTAAAGGTGGTCTAGAGCTTTGTACGTGTCTCTGTGTGGAGTAAAGGTGGTCTAGAGCTTTGTACGTGTCTCTGTGTGGAGTAAAGGTGGTCTAGAGTTTTGTACGTGTCTCTGTGTGTGGAGTAAAGGTGGTCTAGAGCTTTGTACGTGTCTCTGTGTGGAGTAAAGGTGGTCTAGAGCTTTGTACGTGTCTCTGTGTGGAGTAAAGGTGGTCTAGAGCTTTGTACGTGTCTCTGTGTGGAGTAAAGGTGGTCTAGAGCTTTGTACGTGTCTCTGTGTGGAGTAAAGGTGGTCTAGAGCTTTGTACGTGTCTCTGTGTGGAGTAAAGGTGGTCTAGAGCTTTGTACGTGTCTCTGTGTGTGGAGTAAAGGTGGTCTAGAGCTTTGTACGTGTCTCTGTGTGGAGTAAAGGTGGTCTAGAGCTTTGTACGTGTCTCTGTGTGTGGAGTAAAGGTGGTCTAGAGCTTTGTACGTGTCTCTGTGTGTGGTGGTCTAGAGCTAAAAAGGTGGTCTAGAGCTTTGTACGTGTCTCTGTGTGGAGTAAAGGTGGTCTAGAGCTTTGTACGTGGTCTCTGTGTGGAGAAAGCTAGAGCTTTGTACGTGTCTCTGTGTGGAGTAAAGGTGGTCTAGAGCTTTGTACGTGTCTCTGTGTGTGGAGTAAAGGTGGTCTAGAGCTTTGTACGTGTCTCTGTGTGTGGAGTAAAGGTGGTCTAGAGCTTTGTACGTGTCTCTGTGTGGAGTAAAGGTGGTCTAGAGCTTTGTACGTGTCTCTGTGTGTGGAGTAAAGGTGGTCTAGAGTTTGTACTGTCTCTGTGTGGGAGAAAGGTGGTCTTTTTGTACGTGTCTCTGTGTGTGGAGTAAAGGTGGTCTAGAGCTTTGTACGTGTCTCTGTGTGTGGAGTAAAGGTGGTCTAGAGCTTTGTACGTGTCTCTGTGTGGAGTAAAGGTGGTCTAGAGTTTTTTCGCCTCTAGTTGCACAGATGACATGCTGCTAGAAACGGATTTCAGTTTTCCGGCATTCAAGTTACCGGCCACTAGGAGCGCCGATGAGCATTTTCTTGTTAACTTGTTTTCTTGTTTACTTATGGCCCAATACAGCTCTTTGATTGAGGTCTTAATGCCATCATCGGTTTGTGATGGTAAATAGACAGCTACGAAAAATATAGATGAAAACTCTCTTGGTAAATAGTGTGGTCTACAGCTTATCATGAGGTATTTTATCTAGCCGCCTGTGTTTATGTGTGTGTCAGTATTTTAACTTGATTGTGGCCTTATTTCAACAGGAGTATTGTGACTACAATGGAGGGCCTGGTGTCCAGCACATCGCCCTGAACACATCCGACATCATTCAAGCTGTAAGTCAATCATATATTTTCAGACGAAGAAATAAATACAACATTACAGAGCCTTCAGAAAGTATTCATACCCCTTGACTTATTCCACATTTTGTTGTTACAGCCTGAATTCAAAATGCATTAAATCGATTTTTCACCTCGCCAATCTTCACACAATATATCATAATGACAAAGTGAAAACATAGTTTTAGAAATGTTTGCAAATTTGTTGATAATGAAATACATAAATATCTAATTGACATAAGTATTCACACCACTGTGTCAATACTTTGTAGAAGCACCTTTGGCAATGATTACAGCTGTGAGTCTTTCTGGGTAAATCTCTAAGAGCTTTCCACACCTGGATTGTGCAACATTTGCCCATTTTTGTCTAAATTCTTCAAGCTCTGTCAAATTGATTGTTGATCATTGCTAGAGAACCATTTTTACATTTTCAAGTAGATTTAAGTCAAAACTCGGGAACATTGACTGTCTTCTTGGTAAGTAACTCCAGTGTAGACTTGGCCTTGTGTTTTAGGTTATTGTCCTGCTGAATGGTGAAATAATCTCCCAGAGTCTGGTGGAAAGCAGACTGAACCAGGTTTTCCTCTAGGATTTAGCCTGTGCTTAGCTCCATTCTGTTTTTTTTTTTATCCTGAGAAACTCCCCAGTCCTTAATGATTGCAATAAGACTCATAACATGATGCAGCCACCACTTATAATTGAAAATATGGAGAATTGGATTTTCCCCAAACATAACACTTTGTATTCAGGAAAAAAAACATTAATTGCTTTGCACACATTTTTTTGCAGTATTACTTTAGTGCCTTGTTGCAAAGGCACTAAAGTAAAGGCACTATATTTTTAATTCTGTATAGGTTTCCATCTTTTCACTCTCTCAATTAGGTTAGTAATTGTGGAGTAACTACAATGTTGTTGATCCATCCTCAGTTTTCTCCTATCACAGCCATTAAACTCTGTAACTGTTTTTAAGTCACCATTGGCCGCATGGTGACATTCCTGAGCGGTTTCCTTCCTCTCCGGCAACTGAGTTAGGAAGGAAGTTAGGAAGGACACCTGTATCTTCTCGTTACTGGGTGTATTGATACACCATCCTAAATGTAATTAATAGCTTCACCATGCTCAAAGGGATATTCAATTCTTATTTGTTTATTTACTGATTTTGCGAGGCATTAGAAATCCTCCCTGTGGTTGAATCTGTGTTTGAAATTCACTGCTCGAAATACCTATATTGTATGTGTGGTGTACAGAGATAGTCATTCAAAAAATCATGTCAAACACTATTGTTGCACACAGAGTGAGTCCATGGAATTTATTATGTGATTTTGTAAAAGCACATTTTTATTCCTGAACTTCTTTAGGTTTGCCTTAAAGGGGTTGAATACTTATGGACTCAAAACTTTTCAATTTTACACGTTTTATTAATTTAATTTTGGAAAAACATAATTCCACTACGACATTATGGATTATTGTGTGTAGGCGTTACCCAACACTCTCAATGTAATCCATTTTAAATTCAGGCTGTAACACGATACTGAAAAAGTCAAGGGGTGTGAATACTTTCTGAAAGGTACTGTATATCAGTTGAATATTTACAATCCATGCAGATTCATAGCTTTAAAACTTCTTCAGAATTGGTAGGTCCCCTGCGGGACGGATGAGCTAACGTAGGCTAATGCGATTAGCATGAGGTTGTAAGTAACAAGAACATTTCCCAGGACATATCTTATATGGGCAGAAAGCTTAAATTCTTGTTAGCTACTGTAAATTGGACAGTGCAGTTAGACTATTACAATGAACGTATACCATGCTATTGTTTGAGGATTGGTAGGTCCCCTGCGGGACGGATGAGCTAATGTAGGCTAATGCGATTAGCATGAGGTTGTAAGTAACAAGAACATTTCCCAGGACATAGACATATCTTATATGGGCAGAAAGCTTAAATTCTTGTTAGCTACTGTAAATTGGACAGTGCAG
>NC_088405.1:94873846-94901346 GCF_034236695.1 Oncorhynchus nerka | reverse complement strand
AAATGTCTCTATTCTACGATCACTGCGATTAAATGCCTCAGCTTTCCACCTTTTATCTTTTGTAAGTTAAATGGCAGAATATATATATATATATATAACCACACAATGATAATTCTGATATATATCTCGCCAGCGAACCACACAAGGATAATTCTGATATATATCTCGCCAGCGAACCACACAAGGATAATTCTGATATATATCTCGCCAGCGAACCACACAAGGATAACCATATATATCACAAGGATAATTCTGATATATATCTCGCCAGCGAACCACACAAGGATAATTCTGATATATATCTATATATATCTCGCCAGCGAACCACACAATGATAATTCTGATATATATCTCGCCAGCGAACCACACAATGATAATTCTGATATATATCTGATAATTCTGATATATATTCCCGCCAGCGAACCACACAATGATAATTCTGATATATATCTAAGCGAACCACACAATGATAATTCTGAACCACACAAGGATAATTCTGATATATATCTCGCCAGCGAACCACACAAGGATAATTCTGATATATATCTCGCCAGCGAACCACACAAGGATAATTCTGATATATATCTCGCCAGCGAACCACACAAGGATAATTCTGATATATATCTCTGTGTGAAGCCCACACAATGATAATTCTGATATATATCGAAACCACACAAGGATAATTCTGATATATATCTCGCCAGCGAACCACACAAGGATAATTCTGATATATATCTCGCCAGCTAATTCTGATATATATCTCGCCAGCGGATAATTCTGATACTCGCCAGCAACCACAAGGATAATTCTGATATATATCTCGCCCACACAAGATAATTCTGATATATATCTCGCCACACCAAGGATAATTCTGATATATATCTCGCCAGCTAATTCTGATATATATCTCGCCAGCGAACCACACAAGGATAATTCTGATATATATCTCGCCAGCGAACCACACAAGGATAATTCTGATATATATCTCGCCAGCGAACCACACAATGATAATTCTGATATATATCTCGCCAGCGAACCACACAATGATAATTCTGATATATATCAGGAACCACACAATGATAATTCTGATATATATCTCGCCAGCGAACCACACAATGATAATTCTGATATATATCTCGCCAGCGAACCACACAAGGATAATTCTGATATATATCTCGCCAGCGAACCACACAAGGATAATTCTGATATATATCTCGCCAGCGAACCACACAAGGATAATTCTGATATATATCTCGCCAGCGAACCACACAAGGATAATTCTGATATATATCTCGCCAGCGAACCACACAAGGATAATTCTGATATATATCTGAAAAATGTACATTAATTGAATGACCTAGTTTTACAATGGGATTTGTCAGATAAATACAAAAAAACAGGTTCATTTTTTACATCCAATTTAGACCATATTGAGCACCAGAGGTTTTTACTTCAAAATAATTTATTTGCATATAATTGGAATGAAGCCAGGTGATGGCACATAGTTTCATATAGATATTGTTTCTATAGAGAAAACATGTAGTATTTTTCAAAACCTGGACCAAACAAAAAAAAAGGATAAATATATTAGTAAATAAATATATTAGTGACATATCACCATATTGAAATGTTCTATTATATATCAAATACAACACTATATTTCATTTATGTTTTGTCTTTCTCATTTTGTACACAAAGTATCCAAAAATATACTGACAGATCCCGTTTCCATGGGGATCGTGTTCTGCATTCGAAAAAAAAAACCAATAATCAAAAACAGAAAAGGACACAAAAAAAGGATAATAAAATCACCCAACCAAAATGTTTCAGGGATGTTTCGTAGATTTTGAAGTGTTATATTTCATTGTACTGGTCATCGCCATAGTTATATTGTTCTGATTACTTTTCCGTTGAGTTTCAGCAAAAGTGCTGGTTGGTTGTGAGTCATTTTCAGCTCAGGCTGTAGCCTGGAATGCAGAACATTTTTTACAATGTTTGGTTTTGAAGGGAAACATTTGTGGGCGCAGTGTTCAGTCTAGTTTAACCAGGCTATAGGGGACTGCTCAGTCTGGTTTAACCAGGCTATAGGGGACTGTTCAGTCTAGTTTAACCAGGCTATAGGGGACTGTTCAGTCTGGTTTAACCAGGCTATAGGGGACTGTTCAGTTTAACTAGTTTCTGGTTTAACCAGGCTATAGGGGACTGTTCAGTCTAGTTTAACCAGGCTATAAGGGACTGTTCAGTCTGGTTTAACCAGGCTATAGGGGACTGTTCAGTCTAGTTTAACCATGCTATAGGGGACTGTTCAGTCTGGTTTAACCAGGCTATAGGGGAATGTTCAGTCTGGTTTAACCAGGCTATAGGGGACTGTTCAGTCTAGTTTAACCAGGCTATAGGGGACTGTTCAGTCTGGTTTAACCAGGCTATAGGGGACTGTTCAGTCTAGTTTAACCATGCTATAGGGGACTGTTCAGTCTGGTTTAACCAGGCTATAGGGGACTGTTCAGTCTGGTTTAACCAGGCTATAGGGGACTGTTCAGTCTAGTTTAACCAGGCTATAGGGGACTGTTCTCTACACAGTGTTCAGTCTAGTTTAACCGGGCTATAGGGGACTGTTCAGTCTAGTTTAACCAGGCTATAGGGGACTGTTCAGTCTAGTTTAACCAGGCTATAGGGGACTGTTCAGTCTGGTTTAGTTTAACCAGGCTATAGGGGACTGTTCAGTCTGGTTTAACCAGGCTATAGGGGACTGTTCAGTCTGGTTTAACCAGGCTATAGGGGACTGTTCAGTCTGGTTTAACCAGGCTATAGGGGACTGTTCAGTCTGGTTTAACCAGGCTATAGGGGACTGTTCAGTCTAGTTTAACCAGGCTATAGGGGACTGTTCAGTCTGGTTTAACCAGGCTATAGGGGACTGTTCAGTCTGGTTTAACCAGGCTATAGGGGACTGTTCAGTCTAGTTTAACCAGGCTATAGGGGACTGTTCAGTCTGGTTTAACCAGGCTATAGGGGACTGTTCAGTCTAGTTTAACCAGGCTATAGGGGACTGGCCCGTAGGGGACTGTTGAGTCTGGTTTAACCAGGCTATAGGGGACTGGCTATAGGGGACTGTTCAGTCTAGTTTAACCAGGCTATAGGGGACTGTTCAGTCTGGTTTAACCAGGCTATAGGGGACTGTTCAGTCTGGTTTAACCAGGCTATAGGGGACTGTTCAGTCTGGTTTAACCAGGCTATAGGGGACTGTTCAGTCTGGTTTAACCAGGCTATAGGGGACTGTTCAGTCTAGTTTAACCAGGCTATAGGGGACTGTTCAGTCTAGTTTAACCAGGCTATAGGGGACTGGCTATAGGGGACTGTTCAGTCTGGTTTAACCAGGCTATAGGGGACTGGCTATAGGGGACTGTTCAGTCTAGTTTAACCAGGCTATAGGGGACTGTTCAGTCTAGTTTAACCAGGCTATAGGGGACTGTTCAGTCTGGTTTAACCAGGCTATAGGGGACTGTTCAGTCTGGTTTAACCAGGCTATAGGGGACTGTTCAGTCTGGTTTAACCAGGCTATAGGGGACTGTTCAGTCTGGTTTAACCAGGCTATAGGGGACTGGCTATAGGGGACTGTTCAGTCTGGTTTAACCAGGCTATAGAGGACTGGCTATAGGGGACTGTTCAGTCTGGTTTAACCAGGCTATAGGGGACTGGCTATAGGGGACTGTTCAGTCTAGTTTAACCAGGCTAAAGTATTAGCGTGAGACGCTGTCTCCAAAAACACATTACGATTCCACCATGTTCTTGTAAAGCAAAACCTAGTGAATTGGGTTTAGATTGACGCAGGAGGAACAGAAGACATCAAATAACGCAAGCTTAATGTATTAGGTTATTTAATGATCTAAAGATCTAAGAATAAACGTCAACCGATCCACAGGAGGTAGTGAATGAAGAGACCTGACTTCATAAAGGCACAACTGAAGTAAATGGAATAGATGGACTCATCTCATAACTGGTTTAGAGTGTTACACCCGTCGATCAGCCACATGACATTTTAAAGGTTGTTGTTTTATAAGTGCTTCCAACTATTTAGAAAATACTCTGTGGATCAAATGGGTTTATTCAATTCAATGTTTACCTCGGACGCAATACAGTCTCCTTGCACATGTCCACTGAGCCTCCATGTATTCAAATACAGTAAGAACTCAAATATATTGGAGGATATATACAGTACCAGTCAAAAGTTTGGACACACCTACTCATTCAAGGGTTTTTCGTATTTTTTTTTTTTTACTGTTTTCCACATTGTAGAATAATAGTGAAGACATCAAAACTATGAAATAACACACATGTAGTCATGTAGTAACCCAAAAAGTGTTAAACAAATCAAAATATATTTTATATTCTTCAAAGTAGCCACCCTTTGCCTTGATGATAGCTTTGCACACTCTTGGCATTCTCTCAACCAGCTTCACCTGGAATGCTTTTCCAACAGTCTTGAAGAAGTTCCCTCATATGCTGAGCACTTGTTGGCTGCTTTTTCTTCACTCTGCGGCGATCCAACTCTTCCCAAACAATCTCAATTAGGTTGAGGTTGGGTGATTGTGGAGGTCAGGTCATCTGATGCAGCACTCCATCACTCTCCTTGGTCAAATAGCCCTTACACAGCCTGGAGGTGTGTTTAGGGTCATTGTCCTGTTGAAAAACAAATGATTGTCCCACTAAGCGCAAACCAGATGGGATGGCGTATAACTGCAGAATGCTGTGGTAGCCATGCTGGTTAAGTGTGCCTTCAATTCTAAATAAATCACCGACAGTGTCACCAGCAAAGCACCATCACACCTCCTCCTCCATGCTTCACGGTGGGAACCACACATGCGGAGATCATCCGTTCACCTACTCTGGGTCTCACAAAGACACTGCGGTTGGAACCAGAAATCTCAACCTTGGACTCATCAGATCAAAGGACAGATTTCCACCGGTCTAATGTCCATTGCTCGTGTTTCTTGGCCAAAGCAAGTCTCTTCTTCTCATTGGTGTCCTTTAGTAGTGGTTTCTTTGCAGCAATTCGACCATGAAGGCCTTATTTACACAGTCTCCTATGAACAGTTGATGTTATGAGATGTGTCTGTTACTTGAACTCTGTGAAAAATGTATTTGGGCTGCAATTTCTGAGGCTGGTATCTCTAATGAACTTATCCTCTGCAGCAGAGGTAACTCTGGGTCTCCCTTTCCTGTGGTGGTCCTCATGAGAGTTAGTTTCATCGTAGCTCTTAATGGTTTTTGCAACTGCACTTGAAGAAACTTTCAAAGTTCTTAAAATGTTCTGTATTGACTGACCTTCACGTCTTAAAGTAATGATGAACTGTCGTTTCTCTTTGCTTATTTGAGCTGTTCTTGCCATAATATGGACTTGGTATTTTACCAAATATGGCTATCTTCTGTATACCACCCCTACCTAGTCACAACACATCTGATTGGCTCAAACGAATTAAGAAGGAAAGAAATTCCACAAATTAACTTTTAACAAGGCACACCTGTTAATTTAAATTAATTCCAGGTGACTACCTCATGAAGCTGGTTGAGAGAATGCCAAGTGTGTGCAAAGCTGTCATCAAGGCAAAGGGTGGCTACTTTGAAGAAGCTCAAATATAAAATATATTTAACACTTTTTTGGTTACTACATGATTCCGTTATTTCATAGTTTTGATGTCTTCACTATTATTGTACAATGTAGAAAACAGTAAAAATACAGAAAAACCCTTGAATGAGTAGGCGTGTCCAAACTTTTGACTGGTGCTGTACATTGTACTGTATAACTACACACACTTAATCTCCTGGGATGTTGGATCCAAGTGAGACATTCGGGGAAAGGGCTTGACTGACCGAACGGCACCAGGCGTCTATTTAAGGCCGCAGGTTTGTTCGGTAAATGTTTGGTCGTGAAAACTGTTATGTTCCCAAAGTTGAATGAATTATGAATTATCATGGCTTTCCTCCAGTTATTACATAGTAATTCTGTATATAATATTTTGCTACAATGTTTAAGATAAGGGCACCCCTGGTGAGCTATAGCTTCTGGTAGATGGGATATGGAAAGGAGACAATATCCTTGCTGGTGGACAACGATAGGGTTGTGTAATAGGTGATGGGGTTAGAGGTCAGGGGTGAAGAGCAGATGACATGGTTCATGTCCTTTCTGAGCCGAGCGAAGCTCCACCCACGCTGCTGTTCTGTTGGCAGACCAACCTTTAGGTTCAAATAGAATTTTAAATATTTCACATACTTGAGCATTTGCATATTTGATCCTTACTGGAGTGCACGCCAGATGGGCGGGGTTTACATGTTTTAGGACTATACCATTGGTCCCATGGAGCCAGGTAAGCTGAATCAAGCACAGCTACAGTATTTGAAATATGTCAAATACAGTTTGAACCCAGGTCTGTGTGGAGGGCCCCTCCCATCCTTCACTGGCCACCAAACCAGCGCTCAGGTCAAACATACTACGTAACCACTGGCAACATGAGAAATGACATGAGCAAAACAAAAATAGCTTGTAATAACATAGATCAGTCTGGTTTTTTCTTTTAACGATGAAAAACACAATTACAAAAAAAAAAAAATGTTTTTACCGAACCACAAAACAAACTAAATGTGATGGAAACAGCTGCCATTATTGAATGAACCAACACAAGTCCCCACACTAGCCTCTAATGACCTCTCAGGATGACCTTTCAGGATGCTCACTGCTTGTAGGTCCAGATAAGAAAATAACTGTTCTCCCCTAATGATACGTTTCTTTTCCGTAGCTCTGAGTACCTTTAGTAACCCACGGCGATGGGAAACATTTCTGGATCTGATTTGAGTTGGAAAGAGCAAGAAACCTCCATGCATGGGTGTCATACATGATCCAATGCTTGTCTACATTCTGTATCTACACAAATGAAGGACTTAAAGGATATTAAGTATTACTGAGTAGTATAATTGATTAAGTACTCAATCAACCACTCAAGGAATCAGACATCCAGTATGTCCGTGTGATTTCTAATGAGGGAGATAATTGGGGAATTTCGTGATGTGAATCGAGGCTTGAGCCCTGAGCAGTGATCATTCCTGTGGTCACTAAGGCAACCTGGGAACTTGTTGGTATTGAATTATTCCTGTAATTTACAAAACAAAATAAAAACAAGACGAAAAACAAAACAACAACAACATTTCCAGCATCTCCCAGTCAGTCTCCATCTTGAAACACAATCACTAAGCAACAACAAAACTCCCAAACTCTCAAACACATTGAAAATACTGGAATTCAACAATGAATTAGAGCAATTTGAGGTCCATACATGACTTGTGCTTATTGTTTGAATTGATGGTCAAAATAAATCAACTTCAAAACAATCAGAATCTCATAGACTCATTTTGATCGTTGTGGGACAGACGGAACTCTGAGCACTGACTGGGGGATTCTGGGAAGTGTAGTCTGAATGCAGCTATTAAATGTGGAATTATTTGGAAGACTTGAGAAACATGGCCGCGCGATGATGTGTTTGTCCGTTCCGGCTCCTGTGTACGTAGCAGCGTGAAGTTGGGGATGCAACTCGCGAGTCCTCACACGCCGGACTCCTCCTCGGATCCTGGAGGTAGAAAAAAAGACGACAGGTTTATTTACCTCTCCAACGCACAGAGACATCTCGCACAGGATGTCAGGAAGAACGACACACATGGGGCTCTCCCTCAATTCCTCTCTCCTCATCTTCTTTCCCAAAATGCAATTCATTCAACTTCCCTCTGATTAGGGTTGATACGGAGGTGAGGAGATAGAATGCAAAAGAAGCACGGAAAGACAAATTGAGCTTAAGACATAAAAACTATGACCTTAGAGAATACCATTCCTATGGGGAAAACGATGACCTTAGAGAATACCATTCCTATGGGGAAAACGATGACCTTAGAGAATACCATTCCTATGGGGAAAACTATGACCTTAGAGAATACCATTCCTATGAGGAAAACGATGACCTTAGAGAATACCATTCCTATGAGGAAAACTATGACCTTAGAGAATACCATTCCTATGAGGAAAACTATGACCTTAGAGAATACCATTCCTATGAGGAAAACGATGACCTTAGAGAATACCATTCCTATGAGGAAAACGATGACCTTAGAGAATACCATTCCTATGGGGAAAACGATGACCTTAGAGAATACCATTCCTATGGGGAAAACGATGACCTTAGAGAATACCATTCCTATGGGGAAAACTATGACCTTAGAGAATACCATTCCTATGGGGAAAACGATGACCTTAGAGAATACCATTCCTATGGGGAAAACGATGACCTTAGAGAATACCATTCCTATGGGGAAAACGATGACCTTAGAGAATACCATTCCTATGGGGAAAACTATGAACAAGATGGCAGTTGTTCACATAATATGTAGCTATATAAAAAAAGTTTAAGGACTGGTTGAACACCCACCCTGATTGTTGTGTAATGTTTGGCAGTATAAACAAAAGTCTGTGTTGCGGTCGTCCGCTGGGCTGTGGGGACCGTGGTGGCGCCTGCTGGATGGGGGTGGGGTTATGTCCATAGGGACCCCCAGCAGATGGGGCTCAAGGTGGGCCTGCTGCACCCGCTTCTGCCACACCACATGGTGGGGCCCTCCACAGCAGGGCCAGTCCTCTAGGCCCCCGAGGGGCCTCATTCCTCCAGAGTCCAGGATGAGGGGCACAGGCATGGAGAGCAGAGCGGGGGGCAGGTCGGGAGGGGGGCAGCAGTAACCCTGGTCATAGTGGATGTGGATGCTACAGTCGTCCTGCAGGTCCAGGTTCTGTTGGAAACGCACTGAGGGGCCGTCGAGCACACAGTCGCCCAGCCGGCCTGCCCTCCGGTGGGGGTGGCCCCCGTGGCTGTGGTCCTGGTGACAGCAGGTGGGTGGGGGTGGTAAGGGGGCTGGGGTTACCAGGACTGGAGGGGGGCCTGAGGGGTGGCTGAGCTCATGGCCCTGACCCTCTGTCCCGTGGCCATGGGCCCCCCTACTGTCTGTGTGGTCTGCCTTAGGGCAGTGACAGGGGCTGTCTTTCAGAGGGCACACTGGGGAATCTTTGTCCAGAGCCGGGGGAGATCCTGACTCACGGCCAAAAGCAGTAGCCCCCAGCTCCTCGTCCGACCCCCTGCCTGGCCCCTGGCCCTGGGCGTGCTCCCTCTCCCCTTCCTCTCGGTAGTGGTGGTGACGGTGGCGGTGGTAGTGGACGTGGCTAAACACAGCCTGCTGCTGTTCCTCAGAGCACCCTCCTCTTCTTCCTCCTCCTCCTCGTCCTCTGTCTCTGTTCACCACTGAATCCAGGGACCTGGGTCTCTGGGCCCCTGCCTCCATGCTGTCTCTGTTCACCACTGAATCCAGGGACCTGGGTCTCTGGGCCCCTGCCTCCATGCTGTCTCTGCGGCCTGTCGGTCCCGGTCCCGGTCCGCAGTACACAAACGGATCATAGTCACTGCTCAGGGAGCTGCGGAACGTGGACCAGCTACCATACACACCCTGCAGGGACACGTCAGTACAGTTGAGGACCGAGTCACTGGAGGAGCCGTGACAGGGGCCAGAGCTGGAGTCACTGGCCGGCCCATCAGCCAGGTAGCCACTGTGCTCCGTCCGGTAGCTCCCCCCAGAGCAGCTGCCCCCCTCGTTCCCCCAGGTGTGGGCTCCCCCTGCGGAGGCGCGGGGAGCAGAGGAGGGGGCGTGGTGGAGCCTGGAACTGGAGGCGCTGCGCTGGGAAGGGCAGCCGGAGCGGTAGGCGTGGCAGGAGCGACGGAGCCCGGGGCCGTAGTGGGTCTCCATAGGGTGGCCTGCTGTCTTGCAGCTGCCCCCGGCTCTGTGGGGCCTTCCGGGGCCCTCTGCAGGGTGGAGGTATCCGCAACCAGGGCCCAGGGGCCGGCTAGGGAGGAAGCGGTGAGTCTGGGGGTCCAGAGGCGGGGAGCCGCTATAGTGGCCCAGGGAGGGGTATGGACCAGAGGGACCGCGGGGGTAGTGAGGCCTCATGGAGAAGGGGATGGGGTGGGTGTGGAGGAAACCCTGGCTGTGCTCGGGGGTCTGCTGTAGTCTGGTCCTCCGTGGCTGTCCAGACAGCTCTGAACCTGTGGAGCATTACAACACACAGTCAGACAGACAGACAGACAGACAGACAGACAGACAGACAGACAGACAGACAGACAGACAGACAGACAGACAGAGAGACAGACAGACAGACAACACAGACAGACAGACAGACAGGCTACACAGACAGACAGACAGACAGACAGACAGACAGACAGACAGACAGACAGACAGACAGACAGACAGACAGGCTACACAGACAGACAGACAGACAGGCTACACAGACAGACAGACAGACAGACAGACAGACAGACAGACAGACAGGCTAGACAGACAGACAGACAGACAGACAGACAGACAGGCTACACAGACAGACAGACAGACAGACAGACAGACAGACAGACAGACGGCTAGACAGGCTAGATGGGCTAGATGGGCTAGACAGACAGACAGACAGACAGACAGACAGACAGACAGACAGGCTACACAGACAGACAGACAGACAGACAACACAGACAGACAGACAGACAGGCTACACAGACAGACAGACAGACAGACAGACAGACAGGCTACACAGACAGACAGACAGACAACACAGACAGACAGACAGACAGGCTAGACAGGCTAGACAGGCTAGACAGACAGACAGACAGACAGACAGACAGACAGACAGGCTACACAGACAGACAGACAGACAGACAGACAGACAGACAGGCTACACAGACAGACAGACAGACAGATAGACAGACAGACAACACAGACAGACAGACAGGCTAGACAGGCTAGACAGACAGACATACAGACAGACAGACAGACAGACAGACAGACAGACAGACAGACAGACAGACAGGCTACACAGACAGACAGACAGACAGACAGACAGGCTACACAGACAGACAGACAGACAACACAGACAGACAGACAGACAGACAGACAGACAGACAGACAGACAGACAGACATACAGACAGGCTACACAGACAGACAGACAGGCTACACAGACAGACAGACAGACAGACAGGCTACACAGACAGACAGACAGAGACAGACAGACAGACAGACAGACAGACAGACAGACAGACAGACAGACAGAGACAGACAGACAGACAGGCTACACAGACAGACAGACAGACAGACAGAGCAGACAGACAGACAGACAGACAGACAGACAGACAGACAGACAGACAGACAGACAGACAGACAGACAGAGAGAGAGAGAGAGAGACAGTCAGACAGACAGGCTACACAGACAGACAGACAGACAGAGACAGAGAGACAGACAGACAGACAACACAGACAGACAGACAGACAGACAGACATGTCCTTACCCATGATGTTGTGCATGCAGAGGGGACAGGTACGGTGCTGCAGTAGCCAGGGGTCCACACACTCCTTATGGAACTCATGAGCACACGAGATGATCCTCAGGTCCTGTCCCTCCAGGAACTCATCCAGACAGATGGCACAGACGGGGCTGGAGTTAGAGCTGCTATTAGACCCCCAGCCCCCACGGTGGCGCTGTGAGCCCCCGCAGCCCTGAGAGCTGTACATCCGCGTCTCCAGACGACTGATGGCTCGCATCGTCTGCTGGTGGACTGAGTCCTGTGGTCGTAGAGGAACAAGCCGTGTGGGATGGAGGTTAGAGAAACGGAACCTCAGAATGGACTGAGACTGGGTCAAAGTTCAAATTCCAGGGAGATTTTCTGGTGAATGTTTCAGTTGTATATACAGTGGCCACTATCCTTAGTGTTTGGTCTACAGTTTGAGGACTTACGCTAAACCACTTTTAAGATGGCTGTATTCTGCAGAGATAAAGACAATCCACTTTTAAGATGGCTGTATTCTGCAGAGATAAAGACAATCCACTTTTAAGATGGCTGTATTCTGCAGAGATAAAGACAATCCACTTTTAAGATGGCTGTATTCTGCAGAGATAAAGACAATCCACTTTTAAGATGGCTGTATTCTGCAGAGATAAAGACAATCCACTTTTAAGATGGCTGTATTCTGCAGAGATAAAGACAATCCACTTTTAAGATGGCTGTATTCTGCAGAGATAAAGACAATCCACTTTTAAGATGGCTGTATTCTGCAGAGATAAAGACCTTGGTATTGATAGATAAAGATAGATACATTGAGACTGGTGTTGTTGACTGACTCACCCAGGTTCTGCTGGATTTGCATCGATACCGGAAAGCAAAGATCGAAACGATGGCCAGAATAGCAAGGACTATAGTGAGCAGGACAACAACATCATAGTGGGCCTGGAAAGAGAGGAGAGAGAGAAATGAGAGATACAGAGAGAGGAGAGAGATAAATGAGAGATACAGAGAGAGGAGAGAGAGACAGAGAGAGGAGAGAGAGAGAGAGACAGAGAGAGACAGAGAGAGAGAGAGGAGAGAGAGAAATGAGAGAGAGAGAGAGGAGAGAGAGAGAGACAGAGAGAGGAGAGAGAGACAGAGAGAGAGAGAGAGAGAGAGAGAGAAATGAGAGAGACAGAGAGAGGAGAGAGAGACAGAGAGAGGAGAGAGAGACAGAGAGAGGAGAGAGAGAAATGAGAGAGACAGAGAGAGAGAGAGAGACAGAGATAGGAGAGAGAGACAGAGAGAGAGAGAGCGAGAGAGAGAGAGAGAGAGACAGAGAGAGAGAGAGAGACAGAGAGAGAGGAGAGAGAGAGACAGAGAGAGAGGAGAGAGAGAGAGAGAGACAGAGAGAGAGGAGAGAGCGAGAGAGAGAGGAGAGAGAGACAGAGAGAGAGAGAGAAGGAGAGAGAGAGAATCAAATCAAATGTATTTATATAGCCCTTTACATCAGCTGATATCTCAAAGTGCTGTACAGAAACCCAGCCTAAAACCCCAAACAGCAAGCAATGCAGGTGTAGAAGCACGGTGGCTAGGAAAAACTCCCTAGAAAGGCAGGAACCTAGGAAGAAACCTAGAGAGGAACCAGGCTCTGAGGGGTGGCCAGTCCTCTTCTGGCTGTGCCGGGTGGAGATTATAACAGAACATGAACAAGATGTTCAAATGTTCATAAATGACCAGCAGGGTCAAATAATAATAATCACAGTGGTTGTAGAGGGTGCAACAGGTCAGCACCTCAGGAGTAAATGTCAGAGAGAGAGAGAGAGAGAGAGAGAGCAAGAGAGAGAGAGAAAGAAGGAGATCTCTATAAGTCTGGAACAGTAATGGTACAGGCCAACCCCAAACAGAGTACTACTCCCTCATTGAAATGAAGGATACATTTACCAAGCTGGAGGTAAGGCAGGTGGAGCTGGAACAGCAGGTGTTTGCACTCCAGTCAGCACAGACCCAGACAACAGTCCAGCACAACATCACCCTCTTAACCAGACCCGGAGAGCTGGAGGTGGAGAGAGACATATCTGCACTCTGGACTGTGGTGAGACAACTTCAACAATAAAAAAAAGCAAGAGCAGGAGAAGAACAGAGGACTAGAGGAGAGGATCAGACTGCTGGAGGAGAGGTTGAGGGGGATGGCGTGTGACAGAGAACAACCCACTAGAGAGGTGGCCACCCCCACAGAGAAGCCAGCAGGACAGCCCACCTCAGCTACCAACAAAAGTCTCGACACCACAGCAGAACAGTCCACACCAGACCCTGACCATAGCTTAGACATCACAGCAGAACAGATAAATGAAGAACCCCAAGCCCAGCGGCTCTCACCCCTTCTGAGCACCCCCCCTGTCAGCCACCCTGATAGCCCTTCTGACAACACCCCCCCCCCACCCACACACACACCCACTGAGGACATACACAAGACACAGATTGTACTCCTTATGGACTCAAATTATAAATATACACAAGTAAATCAACTTTTTCCCAAACACAGTGTGTCTAAACTCTGGTGTCCAAACACCCAGCGCCCCTAGACCTTCTGTCTGAGGACCAACTAGGTTCACCCAGCCACATAATAATACACACAGGCACAAACGACCTGAGAGCACAGCAGGAAAGGGTGGCCACAGCAGGAAAGGGAGTGATTGAAAAGGCTTCTTCTACTTTCCCCAATGCAAATCAAATCAAATGTATTTATATAGCCCTTCGTACATCAGCTGATATCTCAAAGTGCTGTACAGAAACCCAGCCTAAAACCCCAAACAGCAAGCAATGCAGGTGTTTCTACACGCAATGCAGGTGTAGATGCACAAGTGGTTATCTCCACCCTGCTACCACGAAAAGACTTCCACCCTGTCACCATACAGCCGGTAAACGCAAGTATTTCCCGTGACTCTGCCTCAAAACCTAATGTTTACCTGGCCCACCATTCCACCCTGAACTTCAGCCTCTATGACCAGGTCCACCTACACAAGGCAGCAGTGCCCACCTTCGCCCGGACTCTAAAGGACATCGCTCTCAAATGCAGCCCCAACACTTCACACAGGAGCAACAGATCAATAGACACCCCGCACAGACCAGCGAGACACCCTCCCAGACCAGCGAGACCCCCCCTGGACCTA
This sequence comes from Oncorhynchus nerka, assembly GCF_034236695.1. Classification (NCBI taxonomy): domain Eukaryota; kingdom Metazoa; phylum Chordata; class Actinopteri; order Salmoniformes; family Salmonidae; genus Oncorhynchus; species Oncorhynchus nerka. Next base: position 94,886,797 of record NC_088405.1, on the reverse strand, counting down.
CACATAGAGGACCCACGCTGAGAGGACCTACATCCAGACCACAGCACCACCAGCCACATACACACCCCCACCCCAACCAATCAACACCCCCCCAAGTCAACCATGCCCACACCCCATTTACGCCCCCTCAGATCAGACCTATGCCCCTCCTGCCCACCCCATGCACCCCACCCCGGCAAAGAAGGTCTCAACATGGAAGTCACACATACGCCCAGGTCGTGAGCAGGCAAGCCCAAGCCAATGGCATGTACCAGATGCTCAGCAGGCTCTGCTCACACTTACTGGTCTGAGGCCAAACCACACGACCAACAACATTGGACACTTTATGGAACACAAAGCCTTCACTTCTCATCCTGGAATATCCAAGGTCAGAGGTCATCTGCCTTTGGCCTAAAGAGCAGGAACCTGGACTTCACCAAATAAATCAGAAATACAGACATTATCATCCTACAAGAACCATGGTATAGAGAAGACGGACCCACTGGTTGCCCTCTAGGTTACAGAGAGCTGGTAGTCCCATCCACCAAACTACCAGGTGTGAAACAGGGAAGGGACTCAGGGGGTATGCTAATTTGGTATAGAGCAGACCTAACTCACTCCATTAAATTAATCACAGGAACATTTGACATTTGGCTAGAAATTCAAAAGGCAATGATCTTAACAGAGAAAAATGTCCTCCTGTGTGCTACCAATACCCCCCCACTAGATTCCCCATACTTTAACCTCTTGAGTGTAGGGGGCAGTATTTTGATGTTTGGATGAAAAACATACCCAAATGAATCTGCCTATTTCTCAGGCCCAGAATCTAGAATATGCATATAATTGTCAGATTAGGATAGAAAACACTCTAAAGTTTCCAAAACGGTCAGCCCACTGACACCCATATCAGACCACAGCAAAATCCCAGTCTACTTGAACAGAGCAATACTCAATCATGAGGCATCAAAGCCAAAAGAACTGAGTAACACTAAGAAATGCTATAGATGGAAAGAATGCAGTTTGGAAACCTACCAAAAAACAATTAGGCAACAACAAATTCAATCCCTTTTAGACAACTTCCTGGGTAAAACGTTCCACTGTAATAGTGAAGGTGTAAACGTGGCAGTAGAAAATCTTAACAGTATATTTGGACTCTCAGCTTCCCTACCAAATCTAAAAATCTCAAAGAAAAAAACAAAGAAAATGAACAACAATGACAAATGGTTTGATGAAGAATGCAAGAAACCTGTCCAAACAAAAACATAGAGACCAATGACGGAAAACCTGCGTCTACGCCTTCACTATGGTGACAATACAAACACAAACACTAAACAAACAACACAAAGAGTTATCAATCCAAAATGTAGATGTAAACCACTTCTACAATCTTTTTGGCTCTATAACAAAGAACAAACAGAAAAAACGTAATACATGATCAAATACAAATCTTAGAATCAACTATTAAAAACTACCAGAATACACTGGATTCTCCAATTACCTTGAATGAGTTACAGGACAAAATAAAAACCCTCCAACCCAAAAAGGCCTGTGGTGTTGATGGTATCCTTAATGAAATGATCAAATATACAGACAACAAATTCCAATTGGCTATACTAAAACTCTCTAACATCATCCTTAGCTCTGGCATCTTCCCCAGTACTTGGAACCAAGGACTGATCACCCCAATCCACAAAAGTGGAGACAAATTTGACCCCAATAACTACCGTGGGATATGCGTCAACAGCAACCTTGGGAAAATCCTCTGCATTATCATTAACAGCAGACTCGTACATTTCCTCAATGAAAACAATGTACTGAGCAAATGTCAAATTGGCTTTTTACCAAATTACCGTACAACAGACCACGTATTCACCCTGCACACCCTAAATGACAAACACACAAACCAAAACAAAGGCAAAGTCTTCTCATGCTTTGTTGATTTCAAAAAAGCCTTAGACTCAATTGGGCATGAGGGTGTGCTATACAAATGGATGGAAATTGGTGTTGGAGGAAAAAAATATGATATTATAAAATCCATGTACACAAACAAGTGTGTGGTTAAAATGGGCAAAAAACACATATTTCTTTCCACAGGGCCGGGGGGTGAGACAGTGTTGCAGCTTAAGCCCCACCCTCTTCAACATATATATCAACGAATTGGCGCGGTCACTAGAAAAGTCTGCAGCACCCGGCCTCACCCTACTAGAATCTGAAGTTAAATGTCTACTGTCTGCTGATGATCTGGTGCTTCTGTCACCAACCAAGGAGGACCTACAGCAGCACCTAGATATTCTGCACAGATTCTGCCAGACCTGGACAGCAACACAATTAGACCCAACCAAATCATGAGAAAACAAAAAGATAATTACTTGACACATTGGAAAGAATTAACAAAAAAACAGAGCTAACTAGAATGCTATTTGGCCCTAAACAGAGAGTACACAGTGGCAGAATACCTGACCACTATAACTGACCCAAACTTAAGGAAAGCTTTGACTATATCCCAACTCAGTGAGCAAAGCATTGCTATTGAGAAAGGCCACCGTAGGCAGACCTGGCTCTCAAGAGAAGACAGGCTATGTGCACACTGCCCACAAAATGAGGTGGAAACTGAGCTGCACTTCCTAACCTCCTGCCCAATGTATTATTATAGACACATATTATTAGAGACACATATTTCCCTCAGATTACACATATCCACAAAGAATTCAAAAACAAACCTGGTTTTGATAAACTCCCATATCTACTGGGTGAAATTCCACAGTGTGCCATCACAGCAGCAATATTTGTGACCTGTTGCCACAAGAAAAGGGCAACCAGTGAAGAACAAACACCATTGTAAATACAACCCATATTTATGCTTATTTATTTTATCTTAGAGGAGTGGAGACACTGGCTGGAGGGTGCCAAGGAACCATTTGTCATCCTCACTGACCATCGGAACCTACAGTACATACGGACAGCGAGGAGACTGAATCCGCGCCAAGCTAGGTGGACACTTTTCTTCACCAGGTTTGACTTCATGCTGACCTAGCGCACAGGTTTGGAGAACATCATGGCCAATGCTCTGGTCCCATAACTATGATTCGGGAGACGTTCCTGTTCAGAGGGCACCCATAATCCCAACCTCCCGAGTCGTGGGTCCAGTGGTTTGGGACGTAGATGTGGACATCCACCAGGCTCTAGAGGGAGAAGGGAAGCTCCTGCCACTTCCCATGCCTCAGCAACCTTGCTCACATCTATCCATTGACTTTGTAACCAATCTTCCCCGCTCTGATGGTTAGTGGATAGATTTTCCAAGGCATGTCTTCCTGGTCTCCTCACTGCTCTTCCAGCAGGTCTTCTGGCATTATGGCCTTCCAGACGACATCGTCTCCAACCGTGGCCCCCAATTTATATCACGAGTTTGGAGGGCCTTCTTGGAGAAGCTCAGGGTCACGGTCAGCCTCACCTCCGGGTACCGGCCCCAGTCAAATGGGCAGGTGGAAAGGATGAAGCAGGCGCTGGGGAGGTTCCTGACGAGTCACTGTCAGGATTGGCAGCGTGAGTGGGCACAATTCCTTCACTGGACAGAGTACCCCCTAAACTTGCTAAGTCACTCCTCCACTGGGTTGACCCCCTTCCAGTGTGTTTTGGGTTTCGGTCGGCATCGTCCTGCGGCTAAAGCCGTGCGTCGGGGGTGGATACTGTCACATCTTCTCCTGCTCCCCCCCTCCAAATACTAACCACCGGTCCTGGGATTCATCATTACGCACACCTGGCACTCATCATTACGCACACCTGATACTCATCATTACGCACACCTGGCACTCATCGTTAGGCACACCTGGCACTCTTCATTACGCACACCTGGCACTCATCATTACGCTCACCTGTTAATCATTATGATTCACACCTGGAATTGATTTACCTTCATCATTTCCTTCCCTTTATACAATGGGGCAAAAAAGTATTTAGTCAGCCACCAATTATGCAAGTTCTCCCACTTAAAAATATGAGAGAGGCCTGTAATTTTCCTCATAGGTACACTTCAACTATGACAGACAAAATGAGAAAAAAAATCAAGAAAATCACATTGTAGGATTTTTAATGAATTTATTTGCAAATTAAGGCTAGCTTTTTCAAACAGAAATTTGCATTCTGTAGCACATACTCCAAAACGTTCTGGGAAGTTCTGTAAAGTCCATGGAGAATAAGAGCACCTCCTCCCAGCTGCCCATTGAGGCTAGGAAACACTGTTACCACCGAAAAATCCATGATAATTGAGAATTTCAATAAGCATTTTTCTACGGCTGGCTATGCTTTCCACCTGGCTACCCCTACCCTGGTCAACAGCTATGCACCCCCCACAGCAACTTGCCCCAGCCTCCCCAAATTTCTCCTTCACCCAAATCCAGATAGCTGATGTTCTGAAAGAGCTGCAAAATCTTGACCCTACAAATCAGCTGGGCTAGACAATCTGGACCCTCTCTTTCTAAAATGATCCGCTGCAATTGTTGCAAACCCCTATTACTAGCCTGTTCAACCTCTCTTTCGTATCGTCTGAGATCCCCAAAGATTGGAAAGCTGTCTCCCCCTCTTCAAAGGGGGAGACACTAGACCCAAACTGTTACAGACCTATATCTATCCTACCCTGCCTTTCTAAGGTCGTCAAAAGCCAAGTGAACAAACAGATCACCGACCATTCTGAATCCCACCGCACCTTCTCCGCTATGCAATCTGGTTTCTGAGCTGGTCATGGGTGCACCTCAGCCACGCTCAAGGTCCTAAACGACATCATAACCGCCATCTATAAAAGACTATACTGTGCAGCCGTATTCATCGACCTGGCCAAGGCTTTCGACTCTGTCGATCACCACATTCTTATCGGTAAACTCAACAGCAATGGTTTCTCAAATGACTGCCTCGCCTGGTTCACCAACTACTTCAGCCTGGTTCACCAACTACTTCTCAGAGTCCAGTGTGTCAAATTGGAGGACATGTTGTCCGGACCTCTGGCAGTCTCTATGGGGGTGCCACAGGGTTCAATTCTCGGGCCGACTCTTTTCTCTGTATACATCAATGATGTCTCTCTTGCTGCTGGTGATTCTCTGATCCACCTCTACGCAGATGACACCATTCTGTATACTTCTGGCCCTTCTTTGGACACTGTGTTAATTAACCTCCAGTCGAGCTTCAATGCCATACAACTTTCCTTCCGTGGCCTCCAACTGCTCTTAAATGCAAGTGAAACTAAATGCATGCCCTTCAACCAATCGCTGCCCGCACGTGCCCACCCATCCAGCATCACTACTCTGAACGGTTCTGACTTAGAAAATGTGGACAACTACAAATACCTAGGTGTCTGGTTAGACTGTAAACTCTCCTTCCAGACTCACATTAAGCATCTCCAATCCAAAATCTAGAATTGGCTTCCTATTTCGCAACAAAGCCTCCTTCCCTCATGCTGCCAAACATACCCTCGTAAAACTGACTATCCTACCGATCCTTGACTTCGGCGATGTCATTTACAAAATAGCCTCCAACACTCTACTCAGCACTATCACAGTGCCATCCATTTTGTCACCAAGCCCCATATACTACCCACCACTGCGACCTGTATACTCTCGTTGGCTGGCCCTCGCTTCATATTTCGTCACCAAACCCACTGGCTCCAGGTCATCTATAAGTCTTTACTAGGTAAAGCCCCGCCTTATCTCAGCTCACTGGTCACCATAACAGCATCCACCCATAGCACGCGCTCCAGCAGGTATATCTCACTGGTCACCATAGCAACACCCACCCGTAGCACGCGCTCCAGCAGGTATATTTCACTGGTCACCATAGAAACACCCACTCGTAGCACGCGCTCCAGCAGGTATATCTCACTGGTCACCATAGCAACACCCACCCGTAGCACGCGCTCCAGCAGGTATATTTCACTGGTCACCATAGCAACACCCACCCGTAGCACGCGCTCCAGCAGGTATATCTCACTGGTCACCATAGCAACACCCACCCGTAGCACGCGCTCCAGCAGGTATATCTCACTGGTCACCATAGCAACACCCACCCGTAGCACGCGCTCCAGCAGGTATATCTCACTGGTCATCATAGCAACACCCACCCGTAGCACGCGCTCCAGCAGGTATATCTCACTGGTCACCATAGCAACACCCACCCGTAGCACGCGCTCCAGCAGGTATATTTCACTGGTCATCATAGCAACACCCACCCGTAGCACGCGCTCCAGCAGGTATATCTCACTGGTCACCATAACAACACCCACCCGTAGCACACGCTCCAGCAGGTATATCTCACTGGTCACCATAGCAACACCCACCCGTAGCACGCGCTCCAGCAGGTATATCTCACTGGTCACCATAACAACACCCACCCGTAGCACACGCTCCAGCAGGTATATCTCACTGGTCACCATAGCAACACCCACCCGTAGCACGCGCTCCAGCAGGTATATCTCACTGGTCACCATAACAACACCCACCCATAGCACGCGCTCCAGCAGGTATATCTCACTGGTCACCATAACAACACCCACCCGTAGCACACGCTCCAGCAGGTATATCTCACTGGTCACCATAGCAACACCCACCCGTAGCACGCGCTCCAGCAGGTATATCTCACTGGTCACCATAACAACACCCACCCGTAGCACACGCTCCAGCAGGTATATCTCACTGGTCACCATAGCAACACCCACCCGTAGCACGCGCTCCAGCAGGTATATCTCACTGGTCACCATAACAACACCCACCCGTAGCACACGCTCCAGCAGGTATATCTCACTGGTCACCATAGCAACACCCACCCGTAGCACGCGCTCCAGCAGGTATATCTCACTGGTCACCATAACAACACCCACCCGTAGCACACGCTCCAGCAGGTATATCTCACTGGTCACCATAGCAACACCCACCCGTAGCACGCGCTCCAGCAGGTATATCTCACTGGTCACCATAACAACACCCACCCGTAGCACACGCTCCAGCAGGTATATCTCACTGGTCACCATAACAACACCCACCCGTAGCACGCGCTCCAGCAGGTATATCTCACTGGTCACCATAACAACACCCACCCGTAGCACGCGCTCCAGCAGGTATATCTCACTGGTCACCATAACAACACCCACCCGTAGCACGCGCTCCAGCAGGTATATCTCACTGGTCACCATAACAACACCCACCCGTAGCACGCGCTCCAGCAGGTATATCTCACTGGTCACCATAGCAACACCCACCCGTAGCACGCGCTCCAGCAGGTACAGTGCCTTGCAAAAGTATTCGGCCCCCTTGAACTTTGCGACCTTTTGCCACATTTCAGGCTTCAAACATAAAGATATAAAACTGTATTTTTTTGTGAAGAATCAACAACAAGTGGGACACAATCATGAAGTGGAACGACATTTATTGGATATTTCAAACTTTTTTAACAAATCAAAAACTGAAAAATTGGGCGTGCAAAATTATTCAGCCCCTTTAATTTCAGTGCAGCAAACTCTCTCCAGAAGTTCAGTGAGGATCTCTGAATGATCCAATGTTGACCTAAATGACTAATGATGATAAATACAATCCACCTGTGTGTAATCAAGTCTCCGTATAAATGCACCTGCACTGTGATAGTCTCAGAGGTCCGTTAAAAGCGCAGAGAGCATCATGAAGAACAAGGAACACACCAGGCAGGTCTGAGATACTGTTGTGAAGAAGTTTAAAGCCGGATTTGGATACAAAAAGATTTCCCAAGCTTTAAACATCCCAAGGAGCACTGTGCAAGCGATAATATTGAAATGGAAGGAGTATCAGACCACTGCAAATCTACCAAGACCTGGCCGTCCCTCTAAACTTTCAGCTCATACAAGGAGAAGACTGATCAGAGATGCAGCCAAGAGGCCCATGATCACTCTGGATGAACTGCAGAGATCTACAGCTGAGGTGGGAGACTCTGTCCATAGGACAACAATCAGTCGTATATTGCACAAATCTGGCCTTTATGGAAGAGTGGCAAGAAGAAAGCCATTTCTTAAAGATATCCATAAAAAGTGTTGTTTAAAGTTTGCCACAAGCCACCTGGGAGACACACCAAACATGTGGAAGAAGGTGCTCTGGTCAGATGAAACCAAAATGGAACTTTTTGGCAACAATGCAAAACGTTATGTTTGGCGTAAAAGCAACACAGCTCATCACCCTGAACATACCATCCCCACTGTCAAACATGGTGGTGGCAGCATCATGGTTTGGGCCTGCTTTTCTTCAGCAGGGACAGGGAAGATGGTTAAAATTGATGGGAAGATGGATGGAGCCAAATACAGGACCATTCTGGAAGAAAACCTGATGGAGTCTGCAAAAGACCTGAGACTGGGACGGAGATTTGTCTTCCAACAAGACAATGATCCAAAACATAAAGCAAAATCTACAATGGAATGGTTCAAAAATAAACATATCCAGGTGTTAGAATGGCCAAGTCAAAGTCCAGACCTGAATCCAATCGAGAATCTGTGGAAAGAACTGAAAACTGCTGTTCACAAATGCTCTCCATCCAACCTCACTGAGCTCGAGCTGTTTTGCAAGGAGGAATGGGAAAAAATTTCAGTCTCTCGATGTGCAAAACTGATAGACATACCCCAAGCGACTTACAGCTGTAATCGCAGCAAAAGGTGGCGCTACAAAGTATTAACTTAAGGGGGCTGAATAATTTTGCACGCCCAATTTTTCAGTTTTTGATTTGTTAAAAAAGTTTGAAATATACAATAAATGTCGTTCCACTTCATGATTGTGTCCCACTTGTTGATTCTTCACAAAAAAATACAGTTTTATATCTTTATGTTTGAAGCCTGAAATGTGGCAAAAGGTCGCAAAGTTCAAGTGGGCCTTACTTTCGCAAGGCACTGTATATTTCACTGGTCATCCCCAAAGCCAATTCCTCCTTTTGGCCGCCTTTCCTTCCCGTTCTCTGCTGCCAATGACTGGAAAGAATTGCAAAAATCATTGAAAGTGGAGACTCATATCTCCCTCACCAGCTTTAAGCTCTAGCTGTCAGAGCAGCTCACAGATCATTGCACCTGTACACAGCCCATCAGTAAATAGCCCATCCAACTACCTCATCCCCATACTGTTATTTATTTGCTCCTTTGCACCCCAGTATCTCTAGTTGCACATTAATCTTCTGCACATCTATCACTCCAGTGTTTAATGACTAAATTGTCATTATTTTGCCACTACTGCCTATTTATTGCTTTACCTCCTTACTACATTTTGCACACACTGTGTGTAGATTTTTCTATTGTGTTATTGACGGTACGTTTGTTTATTCCATGTGTAACTCTGTGTTGTTGTTTGTGTTGCACTACTTTGCTTTATCTTGGCCAGGTCGCAGTTGTACATGAGAACTTGTTCTCAACTGGCCTACCTGGTTAAATAAAGGTGAATAAAAAAAATGTTTCTGTTTACCTCCCGTTGCCGGGGTCCTGTTACCATGGTTCTCAGGGGGAGGGGCCAATGTCAAACTAGTAGAGGAATAGGGCTTTTACTATAGATGTATACTTCATAGTATAGAATGGGAGAATGTAACTAACAAGCTCTTGATATGCTATTCCTACCCATTTTGGGTCCTCCCTCTTGATGTCGATGCGGACGCTGGCCTCCTCGTTCCTGTTGACCAGTTCCATCAGCGTCTCAGCATCCTCAGCCTGCATCAGCACCACCGGACGCAGCAGGGAATCTGAATCATGCAGCTACACGTGTGTGTGTGTGTGTGTGTGCATGTAGGGGTGTGTGTGTGTGTGCATGTAGGGGTGTGTGTGTGTGCATGTAGGTGTGTGTGTGTGTGTGTGTGTGTGTGTGTGTGTGTGCATGTAGGTGTGTGTGTGTGTGTGCATGTAGGTGTGTGTGTGTGTGTGCATGTAGGGGTGTGTGTGTGTGTGAGTGTAGGGGTGTGTGTGTGTGTGCATGTAGGGGTGTGTGTGTGTGTGTGTGAGTGAGTGTAGGGGTGTGTGTGTGTGTGAGTGAGTGTAGGGGTGTGTGTGTGTGTGTGTGTGTGTGTGTGTGTGTGTGTGTAGGTGTGTGTGTGTGTTGGAGGAATACAGACAAGAATGGGAAGACACAGAATGTTTTTTCAGCTCAGTCTATGCTACATTACTGTCCTCTGCTCTCGCGGATGGGGCTCCTCACCTGGAACTTAGCGTTGACATCATCGGTGACATCAAAGATGACAGCCTGAGCCCCTCTCTCCAGCGCAAGTCGTGCCTGAGAGAGAGAGAGAGCGATAGAGAGACAGAGAGAGAGAGGGAGAGAGAGAGAGAGAGGGAGAGAGAGAGAAGGGAGAGAGAGAGAGAGAGAGAGAGAGGGAGAGAGAGAGGGAGAGAGAGAGAGAGGAGAGAGAGAGAGAGAGAGAGAGAGAGAGAGAGAGAGAGAGAGAGAGAGAGAGAGAGAGAGAGAGAGAGAGAGAGAGAAAGAGAAAGTGGGCGAGAGAGAAAGAGAGAGGGCGAGAGAAAGAGAGAGAGTGAGATAGAGGGAGAGAGAGGGAGCGAGAGGGAGAGAAAGCAGAGAGAGAGAGAGATGAGATAAGGAAAGTCAAGTAAAAAGTACACAACTAGAATGGATAGCATATGTACACACTGTACTCAACATATAGTATCTGTCACGCCCTGAACCTTAGAGATCCTTTTTATTCTCTATTTTGGTTAGGTCAGGGTGTGACTAGGGTGGGTAGTCTAGTTTTTTCATTTCCATGTTGGCCTGGTATGGTTCCCAATCGGAGGCAGCTGTCTATCGTTGTCTCTGATTGGGGATCATATTTAGGCAGCCTTTTCCAACCTGTTGTTTGTGGGATCTTGTTTTTGTGTAGCTGCCTGTGAGCAGCCCAGAACGTCACGTTTTCATCGGTATTGTTTTGCTTTTGGTGAGTTTCATATTTATTAAACATGTGGAACTCTAAGTACCCTGTGCCTTGGTCCAATCATTCAGACGATCGTGACAGTATCACTGTATTCAAACATATAGTATCACTATATTCAAACATATAGTCTCACTGTATTCAACATATAGTATCACTGTATTCAGCATATAGTATCACTGTATTCAAACATATAGTATCACTGTATTCAGCATATAGTATCACTGTATTCAAACATATAGTATCACTGTATTCAGCATATAGTATCACTGTATTCAAACATATAGTATCACTGTATTCAACATATAGTATTCAACATATAGTATCACTGTATTCAACATATAGTATCACTGTATTCAACATATAGTATCACTGTATTCAACATATAGTATCACTGTATTCAACATATAGTATCACTGTATTCAACATATAGTATCACTGTATTCAACATATAGTATCACTGTATTCAACATATAGTATCACTGTATTCAACATATAGTATCACTGTATTCAACATATAGTAACACTGTATTCAACATATAGTATCACTGTACTCAACATATAGTATCACTGTATTCAACATATAGTATCACTGTATTCAACATATAGTATCACTGTACTCAACATATAGTATCACTGTATTCAACATATAGTAACACTGTATTCAACATATAGTATCACTGTACTCAACATATAGTATCACTGTATTCAACATATAGTATCACTGTATTCAACATATAGTATCACTGTACTCAACATATAGTATCACTGTATTCAACATATAGTAACACTGTATTCAACATATAGTATCACTGTACTCAACATATAGTATCACTGTATTCAACATATAGTATCACTGTATTCAACATATAGTATCACTGTACTCAACATATAGTATCACTGTATTCAACATATAGTAACACTGTATTCAACATATAGTATCACTGTACTCAACATATAGTATCACTGTACTCAACATATAGTATCACTGTATTCAACATATAGTATCACTGTATTCAACATATAGTATCACTGTACTCAACATATAGTATCACTGTATTCAACATATAGCAACACTGTATTCAACATATAGTAACACTGTATTCAACATATAGTATCACTGTATTCAACATATAGTAACACTGTATTCAACATATAGTATCACTGTATTCAACATATAGTATCACTGTATTCAACATATAGTATCACTGTACTCAACATATAGTATCACTGTATTCAGCATATAGTAACACTGTATTCAACATATAGTAACACTGTATTCAACATATAGTATCACTGTATTCAACATATAGTATCACTGTATTCAACATATAGTATCACTGTACTCAACATATAGTATCACTGTACTCAACATATAGTATCACTGTATTCAACATATAGTATCACTGTATTCAACATATAGTATCACTGTATTCAACATATAGTATCACTGTATTCAGCATATAGTATCACTGTATTCAACATATAGTAACACTGTATTCAACATATAGTATCACTGTATTCAACATATAGTATCACTGTATTCAACATATAGTATCACTGTATTCAACATATAGTATCACTGTATTCAACATATAGTATCACTGTATTCAACATATAGTATCACTGTATTCAACATATAGTATCACTGTATTCAACATATAGTATCACTGTATTCAACATATAGTATCACTGTATTCAACATATAGTATCACTGTATTCAACATATAGCAACACTGTATTCAACATATAGTATCACTGTACTCAACATATAGCATATTAACTCAGCAAAAAAAAAAAAAAAAAGTCCCTTTTTCAGGACTCTGTCTTTCAAAGATAATTGGGAAAAATGTAAATAACTTCATAGATCTTCATTGTAAAAGGTTTAAACAGCGTTTCCCTGCTTGTTCAATGAACCATAATGAACATGCACCTGTGGAACGGTCGTTAAGACACTAACAGCTTACAGACGGTGGACAATTAAGGTCACAGTTATGAAAACTTAGGACACTAAAGAGGCCTTTCTACTGACTCTGAAAAACACCAAAAGAAAGATGCCTAGGGTCCCTGCTCATCTGCGTG